>NC_061087.1:38964835-38997555 GCF_015104395.2 Macrobrachium nipponense | reverse complement strand
GCATTTGTTATCTTTTGTTATATTGATAAGAGCACTTTCTAAAACTAAAGAGGTAACAAAAAGTTCCAAAAGCTCCTCAGAACTTCACTGGACTTTGTAAAAAGGAACATCACCTATTTTTAGATAGAATATATACCATCTATAAAATAGAGCAAAGGAACATCACCTATTTTAGATAGAATATATACCATCTATAAAATAGAGCAAAGACTCCATTTGTATTTCAAAAAATTTTTATTGGACTTTGTAAAAGAAACATCACTGAATTTCTGGGAGAACATATTGCCATCTAGTATATGATAGAGCAGACTCCAATTTTGTTGCCCTCTAAAGAACCGCTGGCTTTGTGTTGTGTGTAGCTTTTCCTTATGATTTTTCTCAGTAAACTTTAAGTCTTACTCCACCATGGAGCAACAGATTTTTGTGGCTTACTTCTGGTTTTGGAGACAGACCCATTTGCAACTGCTGAGGAATTATTCTTCTCTACATTCAACCCAATCCCTTATTACTTGCATGTGTAAAAAAAAGTTCATCAATATGTCATCAACCAAATAACCCAAAGCTTTTGAGGGAAAAGCAAATCCATTTGCCTTCCATGGAGGCTCTAAGGTTAACAATATATCAAAACCCATTTTGTGGTCTTGTCCAAATTATAAGGCATAAACAAAGTATATAGTATTAGTCAGCACTTAAGACTGTTTACATAATTTTTTCAAACTTCAGAGACCTATCCCATTGACCCTTTGGTCATTTAAAACATTCTCTGCAAGAATCAAATTACAGTAAACACTCACAATAACAGCAGGTTATTAAATGAACCCGCTCCTGGTCATACAAATAGCTTTAAAAGAGTAAAGGTTCACAAAAAAGTAACAAGAATAGCAACAACAATACTAAATAATTCACTGTCATGCTGTAACCGAACCAGTAGTAACTGCAGAACAACGCAGTATACAAGAAATGGAAAACAGAAGGCATTCAATAACTTACATAGTAAGGGAGAATCACTGAAGCTAGAAGAGAGCCAATTCCAATGCAAATACTGAAGGAAATGCAAAGTGCTCACCTTGAAAAGCTAATGAAAAACTACGTAGATTACCAGCTTGATAGTAAATGCATAAATCTTAAATATGAAATTAAACAAGTTGTTCTATGTAGTGAATATCCTGGAACAAAAAAAAAGAGGTGAAAATCTGTAAGACTGGTATGTAATGGTATAAAATTAAAAAGGTTAAGCAATCCAAAAATGGGGACAACCATTTATATTAGTTTAATTTAGCAACTCGACTGAGCATTTTACGTGTATAATCACATAATTAGTGGCATGGCTCACTCTAGTACCAAAATATTAATTAAAAAGCACCCACTTACCCTCTTCAGATCTGAATAACCAATAAGAATATGAGGCTATTCCTGAATTTACAACGTTTCAAACCAACTACATAACTTCCATTTCATTCTTGTCCACATTACAAACAGATGTCACAGTGGCATAACTCCTTAGGAGAAAATCAAGCCTTCTACAGTGAACTCATTTGCTGGATTTTTCCTTTACTGAACTTCACAAGAGTGGAATAAAGAATGTCTGGTCTCCTATCTTGAAACCCAGATACGGACGGAAGTGTCTTGCAATAGGGATATGATAGTAAGCGTCTGTAAGATCGATAGAGGTGGTGACGGCCCCACGGGGAGTAAGGTCCGCACCTGTGAGATCGTGAGCATCTTGAACTTGTCGCAGCGGATGGCCAAGTTTAAGCGGGACAAGTCTAAGATTACCCTTCTTTTTTGTGAGCCTTTCTTTGGCACGCTGAACAAGCGACCTTGAAATTTTAATCTCTTGACTCTCGCTATAGCTCCTTTCTGAAGGAGGTCCTCTGCGTACTCTGTCAATTCTTTGGAAGGAAGTTGACGGAAAGGTCTGGCTGGAGGTGGGTTCGTCAACCAGCTCCAACCCAGACCTTTTGACACTATGCTCTGAGCCCATTCGCTGAAGTTCCACCGGTGTCGAAAGTGAAACAGCCTCCCTCCTACCTGAAGTTCTTCATTGGTTCTGGTAACCGCCTCGGCCTCCTCTGAAGTGCTTTCCCCTATTAAAGGGGCCTCCCGATCCTCTCCCACGAAAGGAACGCTTACCTCTGCCTCCCTTACCCGAGCGGTCATACTTCTGTGAAGCTTGACTCTCGAAGGCTTGATTGTAAGCTGGAGAGATGGCGTAAGAGGTGGAGGGCTGAGGCTGAGGGGATATCACATAAATTGGCTGTGATTGACCTTTAGAAGTGGAAGGTTGGGCTGCCTGCACTAATGGTACCGCTGGAACTTGCTGAGGAAAGCGTGGTTGCTTTTTCTGGTAAGGATGGAAACGCCTGGGTTTCCTCTGTCCCTTACCTTTAGGTGTTAGGTCTTGCCTCCTCTTAGCCGTAAGGCCCCAACGGTCCTTAAGGCTCTGGTTCAACCTCGTAGCCTCTGACTGGACTTCCTTTACCATAGCTTCTGGGAAGAGATCTGCTCCCCAGATGTTAGACGAGAGTAACCTATTCGGCTCATGCCGAATGGTTGCCTCTTGTAGGACATGCTTCCTACAATTCGTTCTAGCAGTGGCAAACTCAAACATATCTGACTGTACCGTTTGAGTCAGGGCTTTGGTCATGAGCTTAAAAATCGGTTCTGATCCATAGGCCATGGTTGCTACCTCGGACATAGCCATAGAGTTAATTGATCTGGCTAGTCGCGATTTCGCGTCAAATTCAGCCTGAATAAGGCTATCTGGAAGCCTGGGTAGCTTTTTTTCACCAAACTGCTCCATAGCACAGTCCGGTTTGAGTTTGCCAGCTGAGAAGGTGTTCGGCAAGTCTTCCCACAATTCTCCAACTGAGGGGAGTAACGGAGAAGTGGGATCTGCTTCCTTCAACTGAGGTATGGGTTCTCCCTTCTGGGCCGCTGGGATGGTCGACCTCGCGATCTTGGTCAGGAACGGGAGCGGGGTACTTTCATCCATTGTGAAAATGGTAAAGGGACTCTTAAAAGGTTGTATCTTGGTATTAGAACAATCCATGTCCTCTAAACACCTGACCATTCTCTTTGAGCCTGGTCTCGTGAATAGAGGACTGTCTCCTTTGGTACCCTATCGTCCCGAACCATGGCTGAAGGTGTGAGCCTTGCGTAGCCTATGAACGGAGGCTGGAGGTCTTCCGGGTAGAACTCGAAGTCCTCTATTCTTCGAGTCCCAAATTCCGGTATAGAGATGAGACCGTCCTGGAAGGGGGCGTATGACGCTACTCTCCATGGGTTGTTCATAGAGAACGGAGGTAGCGAGTCATAGGGAGGAAGCTGAGTTCCACTTGTATTGGAAAGTGGAGGAGAGGCTAGAGGAGCTTCTCTTAGCCCGGCTATAATGGAGTCTTGGGAAGTAATCCTATCCGACAAACGAGAGATCATTTGTTCCATGCTACTCTTTAGGGACCCAACCAGGTCGCCCACCTGTTGCAACAGGCCAGCATTGGAGTCCAAAGCCGCCGGAGCTGCTGCGGAGGTGGAAGGGTGGCTCTGAATCGGAACCAAGGGTAGCGGAACTGGTGACTCTGCCGGAGTGCGAGATCTCTCTCTGGAGGATTTACTCCTCGAGGACTTAGAGCCGGAGCTAGAAGCTTTAGACCTGTCTGCTCCGGGATTCCCAGCCGGAGACTTACGGGAGGAGGATGAAGCTGAGGTCGTCTTCTTAGACGACGATGACGTCTTAGTCAAGGTCATCACTGCTTTACTCTTGACCTTAGGTCTAACCGAAGCGTCAGGAGGAGAATATAATTCATCACCCGTAAAGCCTTGGAAGGATGGAGAGGTTGCAGGAGTAGAAGAAACAGTTACGCCCAAGGGAGACCCTTGGGTGTCCACCGTACCTACCTCGACCAACAGGTCGTCTACACCTACCATAGGTTCAACATTAATATCTAGAGTTGCGACGTCTGTGGAGATATCCTGGTCTTGATCAGTTAATGAGGCAGCCAGCTGTTGTTGGATGAAGGCGATAGACGGGGCCAGCCTCTACTGGGTCGACGTATCCTGTCGCCTTGCCTCCGGGGAAGATTAATACCGCCAACCGTTTCTCCAGGATGTAGGGCATACCCTTGGCGGCGTTCTTCCCAAAACCGCCGACCCAGGCCCGCAGGGTAGCCAGTGCGGTATCCCTCACTGCCGGCGCCTGGAAGAGAGGGCGTAGATTAGATTTAAGAATCTCTTAAAACTAAAACTTAAAGTATAACTTAAACTAGATGCCTTAAGTTAAAATGAATGATGAAAACTTAAGCACTAAAAAAGAAGCGGAGCAGCTATTGGAGATGGAATACTTACCCCGTCCAAAAGCTGGCTCACCAAGTCGTAACATATGGTACACGTCTCATGGTACCAGACCTGGATGTCCCCGTGCAAAGTCGCGCATGGAGCATGGGACCGGCAAACTTCGTGTCCACATGGGTCCTGAAGTGTGGCGGCGCATCCCGGATGCTCACAGTTGGTGGCCTGTAAGTGGGAAGACACATGAGTATCTTAAAGAGTAACACTTACAGACTAAAGGACAGAAGAACTCCGTTGCATGCCGGAGCTCGGAAAAAATTTGGGCATAACCCCTCCCTGCATCGCCTGAATAGGCTATAATCCCGGAGAGATCCGGTAAGACATGTAAGGGAGGGGGGATGGTTAAGGTACTTAAGATAAACTTATAGTTAATCTAAAACACTTAAACCTAAAACACAAACGAACCGGACCAAGTCCAGTGCGTAGCGGAGTGTAGTAACTCAGCAATACGGTAAGGTTAGCAGTGACCCCCTGTATGTTCCGGTCCACTCTACTGGGTGGGCTAACATCTTTCCACTGGATACCAGGACTCCGGTCAGGAAAGGTAGCCATAGTAAGGTGGGAAAGGGCGAGAAGACATACAGGCTCGAACTAGCACGGAGCGACTAGGTAGCAACGGAGGGGGGAAAGGCCAGTACCCCCCACTACGTACCACCCGGGCCGGCCGGACCGAGAAGCCGGAGGGGTCGAGTCCAGTCTGGGTCTGTCCCGACTCCCTAGCCCCTCCGCCTGGGGGGAGAGAGGGAGGCAGGCTCGGGTAGAATGAGCGAGCATGGGCAGACCGACCCACCCCCGCCCGACTCTATGGAAGAGCGGGAGGGGGGGGAAGGTGACTGGGCAGGCGTCTGGCTGTCTCGTGATCACGTAGTGACCACGAGGCGGTAAGACCAACATAAGACAACTAAGCCTAGGACAAACCAACTGATCAGAGAGATGCTATCGGGAAGCAACTGAACTGAAAAGCGGTAGCATATAGGCCCACTGGGCCGAAACCAACTGATCAGAGAGATGCTATAGGAAGCAACCGAACTGATGAGCGGTAGAATAGGCTCAATGAGCCAGGCCTAGGCTAAGCCAGACGCCTAACCTAACTATAACAATACATTAAATAAATAAAAATGAAAGAAAGAAAACAATATAGCAGGAGAAAAAATCCAGGAGTGTACGACTAACCCGAAAGCAAGTCTACCACTCAAAGCTAGTCGGAGGCCGATACTAAGAGCCGGGACTAGGGTCTGGATAGAAGAAGCCTACATAAGGTAAAAGACATGCATGCATGACAAACCTGAGTAGACAGAACCATAAGAAAAGCGGATAACTAATATAGAGCGTACGTAGAAAAGGGGATGTTCTAGGTATGGGAGACCAAGAACGAACCCACCACGAGGCAGAACCATGCTGCCATGCTTCCGACCCAGAGATCGTATTTATACCTAAAAACGGCAAATACTGTCTCAGGGCCGGAAAAAACCAACTAACCATAAATACTGAGTACTTAACTTAGCTGCTGCGATAGCTGCACGCTCCATTATAGATAAATCCAACGAAAGGGCACAAAAAACACAGAGAGAAAAATATCACGTGTGACTCGTGTGCGCTAACTGAAAAGGATGGCCACCAGAGGCGCAGCAGTCGGCAGCATGGGATGGAGTAGTAGTAGTACGAGCTGCTCACTCTGTGGGTCGGCTCCCCTCTTGGAGGGTTTTGTAGTGGGAGATTTCTATTGGCATTTGGCTCGTGGTAGTGGTCTCACTCGCCTAGTGTTCATACCGACACCCTCCTGGAGGGTGAGCGAGTCAGTTATACTGACCTTTTTCTTTATTTTATTTATTCTCTGGTATGTGTTAGTACATTTACCCTAGAAATAATAGATTAAAGGATATTTCGCGCAAGCGACACGAGCTGAGCCCAGAAATTACATTTTTATGATAAAATAAAATTTATAGGCATAGTTACTGAGTAACTATAACTAAGTTTCTAATTTTTGCAGCAGCTTAAATTTGAAATTCCCATTAGAAATCTTCTGCTTTTGGTGTAGGTAACTGACCCCACCCACTTTCAGAAAGTATAGGTACAACACAGCTGAAGAGCTCAATTCATTTGTGCCCTTTGTCCATGAGAGGGGAGGAAGGAGGGCTCTGGTAAGTTATATATAAAATTTTATTTAATCATAAAAATGTACAATTTTTATATGAGTAACTTACCAAGTAACTACATAGCTAAATCCCACACTGACAGGAATTAAGAAAAACACAGACATATACAGGCAGTCCCCAGTTATTGGCGGGGGTTCCTTTCTCGGCAGGGTGCTGATAAGTGAAAACATCTATTAACCGAAACTGGGCAGCTTCTGGCACCGAGTTTTCATGTTAATGGCGCCTCTGTTTGGTATGTTATGGCACCATAACTCTATTATCAACACCTTATGGCACCGATAACCAAAACTCAACCCGTTATAGCATCATAAATCACAGATTTTATGGCACTAGACAAGTGCCATAAACAAAAACAGGATCGCCATCAACCAAGACCATCAATCCCCATTATTGGCAGCCTTGGTTATCGGCAAACTCAGTTTTATGGGGCTTGTCTAGCGACGACAACTGCACTTTCAGGGCCGGCCACCAATAACCAAGGAGTGGCACCAATAACCTGGGATTGGTACTATTATCTCCGATTTTTGGTAATCGGCAATATTCGGTCATCAGCAATTTTTGGTTATCATCAGGAATGGAACCCCCGCCAATAACTGGGGACTACCTGTACTTATAAACACTCAGTAATGGAGAAGAATTTATAATAGTAAATTACCTAGCATTGATAAAAGCTCGTTGTAACCTACCTGGTGAGGGAGCTACCAGGCAGGAAGATACCTGCCTTTGGTCAGAGCTCCTCGACCCATAGTGGCATGACAGTAAAACCAGGAGTCACCTCCACTTTAGTGGGGTGCTTTGCAACCGAGTTGTGCTCCAATGGTTGCCAAAGCATTAAAATAAACAAAAGCCCTTGCCCCGGGCAATACACAAAAACAGCCAGAAAATCAAGTTATCTGAACACCAATTAAAAAACATACCAAAACCCATCCATAAAAATAAGATTGGTGGGACCCCAGGTACACAGTACCCACCAAGCTTCCCTAAAAACTCAACGACCAATGCCAAGGCAAGAGGATAGAGAAGAACAAGATATTCTCATATCCTTCCTTTCCAAATACCATGCCAAGTTACTGATAAAGGTCCTTATGCATTACAGTTAACATAAATTGTTTCAACATCACATACATAAAAATTTACAAACACTGATTTGCATCTCCAGAATGTAGATTATACAAGCAGCAAAAGAGATAAATTGCTTTTGAAAGCCAAAGAAGTGGCTACTGCCCTAACTTCATGGGCTTTAACATTGCAATAGGAAAGTCCTCTTCTCTAACTTTCGAATGAGACTCAGAGATAAGGTTTCTTAAGAAAAACATCAGGCTTTTTGGACAGAGGACAAGACAGGTTCTTGACAAAGCACCAGAGGTTAGGGGAGAGACCTCTGATACCCTTAGTTCTCTTCAAGTATTGTTTTAAACCTTTTACTGGGCACAGAGCCCTTTCTTGATCCGTTGGACCAAGGATATAGGTCAGTGTTGATTATGAACGAGCAAGCCAGGGAATGGATGGTGTTTCATTTTTGGCTAAGAAACCCAAAGTAAACGAACACACTGCATCTCCCTGTGTAAAGCCTATCTTCTTGTCTAAGGCCTGAATTTAACTCACTCTTTTAACCGTAGCTAAGACTAGTAAAAAGAGCATCTTTCTAGTTAAATCCCTAAGGAATGAGGATGAAAAGAGGTTTAAATGGAGGGCCCTGAGATCCATTTTAGAACAATATCTAGATTCCAAGAAAGTGTAATTGTCTTCTCTAGTTTGGATGTCACAAAAGACTTCATCAGATCACTGATATCCTTTAGAAGATAAGGCTATTCTCCTGTGCCCTAAGCACTGAGTTTAGCATGGCTGCAGTGGTAGAAGAAGATGAAATGTCGTGTCATCTACACCAGCTGCAGAAGACTGCTCACTTATACTGATAGACATTAGAGGAAGACTGAAGTCTACACTTTGCAATCGCCTCCGCAGCTGGCCTTGAAAATCCTTTTGCTCTGACAGGCTTCCTAACAGTTTGAAGTCTGTCAGAGCAAGAGTGGATAGTTCTTGGTGGAACCGATGATAATGTGGTTACTTGAGTAGGCTTCATTTCTGTGGCAAAAGTCTTGGGAAATCCACAAGAAGGTTGAGGAAGTCCAGAAAACCATTCCTTATGTGGCCAAAATGGGCTACCAAGGTCATCAAGATGTTGCTGTGCGAGTGAAACTTATTTATGACATCCTTCCCCATACTGAATGGTTAGGAATGCATAAAACAGTGAGGTAACCAATCCTGGATCATTGCATCTGTTGCCCGTGCTAGAGGATCCAGGACGGGCAAAAAATAAAGGGGAGGTCTGTGATTCCACGACGTTGCAAACAGGTCTATCAACGGCTTCCCCTACTGTTTCCACAGGTCAGTGCACATCCGTGGATTCAGTGTCCACTCCATTGATAGAACATCTTTGCAACAACTTAACTCGTCCGCCAGGATGTTTAATTTTCTTTGAATAAATCTTGTGACAATCTTTGTGTGATTGTCCTGAGCCCTAATGAGAAGACCCCTATCCATCTTGTAGAGAGAAGGAATGCATCCCTCCCTGATTTCTTATGTATGCAAGAGCCATCATATTGTCCACGTGAACTAAGACTGTGCTATTGTAAGTAGCTGTTGCAAATGCTGAAGAGCCAGATGGATCGCCTTGAGCACTTTCACATTTATATGTAGATTCCTTTCTGTTCGGGACCACATCCCTAATACTTCTACATTCTCCCAGTAGTGCACAACCCAACCCAGATCCAATGTGTCTGAGTATAGTGTGCAGTTTTAAGTATGCAGTTGGGGATCAGAGGAAATAATTACTTTCCTTCCACGAGTCACCACTTGAGGTCCTCTTTGATCTCAGGAGTGATCGGGGAAACAAAATAGTCCTGGAAGAAGTTTCCTTTGCCAACTTGCTTTGAGGAAGAATTGAAGCAGCCTCAAATGCAGTCTTCCCACAGGAACAGACTTCTTTGTTGATGAAAGTGCCCAGAAGGCTCATCCATTCACTGGCGGAGCATGATGGGCAAGAGAGAAACTTCCGAACTGTCTGGAGGCAGGAGAGGGCTCTTTTGTCTGACAGAAAAGCCTGAAAACTCAAGATTCTATCTTCATACCCAAATATAGAATTGACTGAGTTGGGACTAATTGGGATTTGGACATGTTGATTTTGGGCCAGAAGAAGAGTCTATTGAAGGTCCTCCATGCATTTCGTTTCCGATGGGGAGTGAAGGAGCCAGTTGTCTAAATATAGATAAATCTTGATTCCTGAGAGGTGTATGGGGAGTGAAGGAGCCAGTTGTCTAAATATAGATAAATCTTGATTCCTGAGAGGTGTAACCATTTTGCATAGGGGGTGGGAACCCGCGTAAAAACTTGTGGATCTGTGGAAGAGAGGCCGAAACACAGAGAGTTCAATTTTCTTCTCTTCCCACTTGCTCTAAAAGTGACAAAGTCTGGTCCCCACTGGAGCATGGAGGACAGAATCTTCCCTTGTGAAGGATGGGCTTGTTTGATTTCTTCTTAGCTGGTCACACTGAATGAATGTTGGCTTGTGGGCATGGCTGAAACTTACCTCTGCCACCACAAAAAAGGTTGCTGTTACAGAGGAGACCATCCTAGGGGCGAACAAAACAGTACGAACAGGTTCTGTTTCTTTAGGATGTTTGGAGAATGCCACCAGTAAATCCTGGGTGGATTTGTTCTGAAGCTCAGCTGTAATGGGCTCTATGGTGGCATAAGGAAACAGGCTACAGCCTTGCAACATTGCAAAAAGGAGAGGATGACCTCTGGGAAGGCAAAATTCCTATCTCTTCTCAAGGATCCCAACTGCAAATAAAGCTGCCAATTCCTGAGAACCATCTCGAACTGCCTTATTGGCACAGAAGAGAACTCCTAACCAGTCTGCCAAGAAGTTGCTTTGAAGGGAGGCGCAATCCTCAATCTTCTTCGCTAATGAAACCTATGGTCCAATCTAGGAAAATGAATATGGATTTTGAAGACTTTAAACATGTCTCAAACCAAGTAAAATCCAATACTGAAGCAGTGAATAAAATATTTGTAGAAGAGAAGGCAGATCTTCTGGAGAAGACCCCTTTGGGTTGAATGCAGAGACTCAAAAAGAAGGCGCTTTTTTCCAGTCACATACGAAAGGTACCTCTTTTTGGATAAGTGAGAAGGAGGGGTGCAAAATACAGCTATTCCTGTGTCGCTTTTCTCTGAAAGCCAATTCTCAATGCCAGACAAGGCTTTCTTCGATGAGGATAAGAGTACCATTTTGGGTAATCTAGAGGCTTTGGCAGGCTGTCTCACCATCAAAACCAACCCTGGAGATGAAGGAGTCACTGGTGAGAAGAAAGTTGTGAAACAATGAAGAAAGTAGTGCAACAGAGATGAATAGGCAGATGAGAGCTAATTCTGTTCATCCTCTTCTTCTTCGAATGAAATAGGGGAAGTAGCTAATACTGTAGACTCTCGGGTTGTTGACGGATTCTGAAGTAGATCTAGAATACTGCCCAGACGACGTCGGACTGGATCCAAAGAAAGATCTTGAACAGAATGGAGGTGTGAACTTCTGGCACCTGTCTGAAAAATAAGAAGATTAAAGTGAGAAGTCGACACTCTACTAGCAGATGGAACCAAACAGAGATGAATGAGCGAGCACTTGCTGGAGTATGCGCATGCACAGTTGAACACTCAAGCACTGTATGCTTAGACACCACACTCATTGGTCCTTCTGGGTGTTCGGATCCCACAGATCGCTTGGATTCCATTAGATGCCTGGATCCCTTGGATTCCACTGAACACAGCCAGTCCACAGTTTATGACAGGGGTTCCATTATTGAGACGTGTCATAAGCCAAAAATAGTTGTAAGCCAGAACATTGTCAAAAATTGTCAAAAATCCTAAGAAAACCTTACTTTTAATGCTTTTGGTGTGTTAAAAATATGTAAACTGCATTTTTCAAAAAAAAAAAATTCAAAAATTGATTATTCTGTCTTTTTGGAGTGATATTTCTTCCGTCAGATTGGCGTTGTAAGTGCCGTAACCCTGGAACATGTGTCGTAAACCAGAAAATAATTTGAGGAATATAATTGAAAAGCGCCGTAACCTTGGAACGTCGTACAGTGGGGCCCCTGTATTTGCATTCTCCCAATTCGCGGGCTCACAGATTTGCAGATTTCTCTCTGGACCATATCTACCCATTATGCACGGAAAATTCGCCTATTCGCGGTATTCTTCTATGAGAAATATCCACAAATTCCTGGTTTTTATATCAATGTAATAAAAAAATGACAATTTGTCGAAAATTGCATTTTTTCCTTTTTCCTAACTATCAAACCTGAGGTCCTTTAACAATAGGAAGGTAACTAGCGGCAGCTGGGACGGTCGTAAGCTTCGAACAAGGGGAGAACGGTAGTTAACTGCTTGTCCGATCGTGCGCAGCGCCGCGCGCACCGGGCGGTGAAGAATCACTTTTGCTTTAGGCCCATGCAAAAAGTTGCAGAGTGAGGGGTGGTATGAGGTGGGACTATATGTAAAGGACCTCAGGTTTGTATAGTTAGGAAAAATGCAATTTTCGACAAATTGTCATTTGTTCCGATACGTAATACAAACCCTCGGTCCTTTAACAATAGGAAGACTCACTTCTTGGTGGGTGGAATCTGAGTCTTTTTGGTGAACAGGACCGGTGTTTTTTTTTTTTTTTTCGTCAACCTTGGATGCCTCCCTGGTCGTAAGAGCAAGGGAGGGATCCAAACCTCTGTCCGATTGATCGGGGTGTGCACCGCAGGATCAATGGTCAGACCTCTGAGCCAAGTACTAAGAGAGAGGCAAGCGTATCTCTTCGTACCAGCATTGCAAGAACTTGTTCCTGTACAGGAGCCCCCAACATAAAGTTATGGGTTTGTCTCAAGTAGGCATCCACTCCTTCCCCCTTGTTGGAGGGAGTGGAGGATATTTGCTTCTATCCCTAACTAAAGGGATAGATTGGGGCTCGGTCGAGTAGCTTACCTGCATCGGATTCCTTTCCAGCATGGTGACGACCGTGACCCTCTGCCCACAGGTAGAGAGAGAGGAAAGATGGAGAAGAGAAGCCAGTCGCACTCTCATTCAACCATTCATTCCTACAGTCACACCAGGAATCGATGCTGTTCTGCCTGCTCGGGTGCTGGGTAAGCTTACACAACGTGTTGAGCAGCCACCACAGGTCCCAAGGAAAAAGTATCCAAGGACTTGTGGGCAATATCCTGAAGGTAGAAGGACGTGAAGGTAGTCTGGTTGGCCCAGACACCTGCCTTCAGGACCTGCGCCACGGAGAAGTTCTTACGGAACGCCAAAGAGGGTCCAATACCTCTGACTTCGTGGGCTCTCGGTCGGAGCGTACGGATGTCGTCACTACCATCAGCCTCGTACGCTCTCCTGATCACCTCACGCAGCCAGAAAGAAAGCGTGTTCTTGGATACTTCTTTCTTGGTCACCCCAGTGCTAACGAAGAGGAGCGTCGACACTCAGGCTGAGGTGTCGAGTTTTCTTCAGATAGCGCCGTAGCGCCCTCACAGGACAAAGCAGCATCTCATCCGTATCGTTGTCGGTGAAATCCATTAGGGAGGGGATCGTGAAAGACTCGAACCTGTCGTCAGGGATCGACGGATTCTGAGTCTTAGCTACGAAATTCGGGACGAAATCGAGCGTCACAGATCCCCAGCCCCTGGAATGTTTAACATTGAAGGACAGACCATGAAGTTCCCCTACTCTCTTCGCCGATGCCAGGGCCAGCAAGAAGAGGGTCTTGAGGGTCAGATCCCTGTCTGACGACTCTCGGAGTGGCTCGAATGGTCTTCGAGTCAAACTCCTAAGGACGAGAGTCACATCCCACTCAGGGGGCCTGAGTTCCCTGGGTGGGCAAGACCTTTCGAAGCTCCTCATTAGCAAGGAGATCTCGAACGAGTTCGAGATGTCCAGTCCCCTCAGTTTTAGGACGAGTGCCAGGGCGGCTCTATATCCTTTAACTGTGGGTACTGAGAGGAGCTTTCTCTCGGCGAAGAAACACGAGGAAATCCGCTACCTGCTGAAGAGTGGCTCTGAGAGGAGATAGACCCCGTCTACGACACCAACCACAGAAGACGGCCCACTTCCCCTGGTACACAGCTTGCAGAGGACTGTCCTGACGTGTCCAGCCATTCTCTGTTGCTGCGCTGCGAGAAAAGCCTCTCGTTCGCAAGAGATGGTGGATAACAGCCAGCCGTGAAGTTGTAGGGACTGGACTGCTCGGTGGTACCGCTCTACGTGTGGCTGGGCTAGAAGGTTGTGCCAGTGGGGCATCTCTCTCGGTTCTTCCGCAAGAAAGAGCAGCAGGTCCAGATACCAAACGGCTTGAGGTCGTTTGGGAGCCACCAGGATCATCCTGAGATTGGGAGTGACCAGCGCTCGGCTGATCACTTTCCGAATCAGACAAAAGGGAGGAAAGGCGTAGACGAAGAGGTTGTCCCAGGGGTGTTGGAGAGCGTCCTCTGCAGCTGCCCATGGGTCCGGCACGGCTGAGCAAAAAACTTGAAGTTTTTTGTTGTGCCGGGTGGCGAACAGGTCTATGACCGGACGCCCCCACAGGTTGAAGAGCCTTTCCGCCACTTCTGGGTGTAGGGACCACTCGGTCCCTATTACCTGATCCCGACGGCTGAGCTTGTCTGCTACTACATTCCTCTTGCCTGGAATGTAGCGTGCTGACAGCTCTATCGAGTGAGCCGTGGCCCACTCGTGCACCTGCTGGCAACAGTCAACTGGTGTAGCGGAAGAGACACTAGGCCCCCCTGCTTGTTGACGTATGCCACTACTGTGGTGTTGTCGCACATCAACACCACCGAGTGTCCCATCAAGCGGTCTTGGAACTCTTGGAGAGCGTAAAACGCCGCCTTGAGTTCCAGGACATTGATGTGAAGGTGCTTGTCGTGATGGTCCCACACACCTGCAGCCAGCAACTCCTCCAGGTGTGCGCCCCATCCCTCGGTCGGTGCGCCCCATCCCTCGGTCGATGCGTCTGAGAACAGCAGCATCTCCGGGGGGGGAGTGCGTAGAGGCACCCCTCTTAAGAGGTTCCTGTCGTCGAGCCACCAGGCTAGGTCCTGCCTCACCTTCTCCGTGATGGACACGGGGAAGTAAGGTGGATCCTTTACCTGTGACCAACTCTCCCTTAGTCTCCACTGGAGAGACCGCAGGTGAAGACGTCCGTGAGGAACTAACTTCTCGAGTGACGACAGGTGGCCGATCACGACTTGCCATTGCTGAGCTGCATCCCTTCCTGCCGAGACAGGAACCGGCCGGCTGCCTCCCTGAATTTGCTGATCCTCAAGTCTGCGGGGCGGACTTGAGCTGCTACCGTATCGATCAGCATACCCAGGTACTTCATCTTCTGCTTGGGTTCGAGATCGGACTTCTCGTAGTTTATCACGATCCCCAGATCGCGACAAAACTTTAGAAGTCGATCCCTGTCCTGCAGCAACTGCGAGCGGGAGCTCGCCAGGACCAGCCAATCGTCGAGATACCTCAGAAGACGTATCCCGTGCGAATGGGCCCAAGCCAGACACCAGCGTGAACACTCTCGTGAACACCTGTGGGGCGGTTGAGACCGAAGCCGAAGAAAAGTGCCCTGAATTGGTACACCGTCCCGTCGAAGATGAAGCGGAGGTACTTTCTGGAGGACTGATGGATGGGTATTTGAAAATACGCATCCTTCAGGTCCACTGAAAGCATGAAGTCGTTCTCCCTGATGGAGTCCAGCACGGAACGTGCCGTCTCCATCTTGAACCGAGTCTGGCGAACAAATCGGTTCAGGGGAGAGAGATCTATCACCGGGCGCCAGCCCCCCGATGCCTTTTCCACTAAGAAAAGGCGGCTGTAAAAGCCCGGTGACCGATCCACTACGACTTCTACAGCTCGTTTGGTCAGCATGGTCTTGATCTCCTGCCGAAGAGCGTCGTCCTTTGAGGATCCCAGAACATATGTCTGCAGATGGACCGGGTTGGAGGTGAGGGGTGGCCGAGATTCGAAGGGTAGTAGATATCCCTCCCGAAGGACGTCTACTATCCAGGTCTCGGCACCGTAGCGCTGCCAAGTTGCCCAATGGCTCGCAGGCAACCCCCCACTTCCAGCAGCTGGTGAGGGGGAACGCCGTCCCTAGCGTTTCCCACCTCGCTTCGACTTCTTCCCAGCACCTCCTCGGGAAAGGAGGGCTGGGAGGAGGGCTGGTTACGGCCTCCTTTACCAGAAGTTGAAGCAGGAAGAGTCTTTCCTCGGGGCTTCGATGGAGCAGCCGTCTTAGCAGCCGAGGAAGCGCTAGCTAAACTCTTAGGCTTAGCCGCAGTTGTACGAGGTTGCCCAGAAACCTTCGTAACTGCCTGGTGAACCAGACGGTCACTGTCATCAGTGGGCCGTCTTTCCACCGCAGCGTCCACCATCTCTCCGGGAAAGAGAGCGGAGGAACTCTTCATTGGTCCGTTACGGAGTCCATTTACCGCTCACGCCCGGCCCCCTTGGCTACTCGTGTAAGGACAGCGTCCCTACGACGGAGAACCAAGTTGGCCCACAGGTTTGCCGTCTGATGGGCGAGGTAGGAGATGGCCCTACCTCCAGACTGGCACAGTCTCCTGAAGTCGGGGTCGTCTTCGAGGGCAGCGCCCCCGGCGTCGGCCGCGACCTTGGATACTGTGAGGGACCACAGATCCAACCAAGAGACTGCCTGGAAAGCCGCCATAGCGGTAACTTCCAGGCCCAGTGCCTCCTGCTGCGAGAACCACAAGTTCTCCGACAGGAGCTGCTGCAGGGACACACCTGGAGTTAGCCTAGCTAGCTCCGGGTTAACCTGTTTGGGCGGTATTGGATCCACTGATGGCACGTAGAACTTCCGCTGTCGCTGCAGAGGAGGAGGAAGTAGCTTGGAAGACCGTCCTGACTTAAGTGAGTCCTCTCGTCCTGAGACGAAATTCTCCACCTGGTCAAGGACTGAGTCTGCAAGCTCAGATCGCGGCAGTCCCACCGTCAATTTGGGTTCCCTCTTCGGGCCCCAAAAATGACTCGAGCCGGGACGTGGGCTCAGATGGTGGTAGCGGCGATCCTTCCCCCAGGTCGTTGTGCTGACGAATCAGCGCAATAACCTGGGCAAAGTTCCTCTGGATCTCAGGAGTCACAGCGTCCTGAGGAGTAGGACCGTCCAGTCCCTCCAACAGGAGCAGCTCTCGAGACCCTCCTCCTTCAGAAGGAGGAACAGCAACAGACCCTGACGGTCGCCTCCAACACTTGCGCCGTACGACCTGGCTGGTCCTAAGACCATGCCTGGTGCGTGCGGCGTCGTGGCGGGATCGTTAGCGGCGCACCTCTCACGATCCATCCTAGGTACCTCGCTCTTCCCGGTGTAGCCCGAGGAAGTTGAAGGTATAGGAGAGACAGACCTGACGCTCCCCCCCACCCCCCCCGTTCGCTGGCAGGACCAGCGTACGTGGGGGGCTGCAGCCGATCCAACCAACCCGCGGTGGGGATCGGTCTTGCAGGCCTGGTCGTGCCGCTCACCTGTGGCGAGCGGCTCGACTGAGCACGTCGACCCCGGTCCTGTGCGTCAGACGAGCTGCTGCTGGCCACCGTCTCCGTCCGGTCCCT
The DNA here is from genome assembly GCF_015104395.2 of Macrobrachium nipponense. Taxonomy (NCBI): domain Eukaryota; kingdom Metazoa; phylum Arthropoda; class Malacostraca; order Decapoda; family Palaemonidae; genus Macrobrachium; species Macrobrachium nipponense. The sequence goes on along the minus strand of NC_061087.1, from coordinate 38,980,390 downwards.
GTGGGAGCGGCGGTCAGGTGATCTACAGAGCTCGCTTTCGCGGTGAGACCGGTGAGCGTCCTCACGGCACGTCAAACCGCTGGTACCAGCCGAAGCTGGTGCCGTTGATCGAGGGGACCTCTTCCCAGCCTCAACCCGTGGCCGGTCAGAGACCGTCACGTCAACCCGAGGTACCGGCTGGTCGCTACGAGAGCGGCCGCTGGCCTGGCGAGAGTCACTTGCGCGACTCTCGACAGTCTTCTGCTCCGTGCCTCTGTCATGACGGTGAGCAAGCTCAGGCGTCTTGACTTTAGCTGCACGGTCGCCCGAAGGAGACCGTACACTCGGACCTTCTCGCGAACGAGAAGTCGAGCCGGTACCTGGCTTAGCAGCAGTGCTACCAAGACCAGGCGCGGATGTACCAGCAGTAGCCAGCACATCCTTGGTCCCCGTCTTCTTCTTCTTCTCAGAAGAGGAGACGGGCCCTGTTCCCGAGGGAACAGGAGGACCAGCAGAAGCACCCCCCCGTCACGCCAGAGCGAGACGGGCCCTTCGAAGGTCCCGCAGGAGCCTTCTTAGGGGGGGAGGGGGGAGGGGCAGCTTCTTCTTCTTCGGCTTGGAAGCCTTAGAAGTCGAAGGGGGAGAGGCGGCAACAGACAACGAAGAAGACGATGAAGATGACGACGACACCTTCCTCTTCTTCTTCCTCTTCTTCGTCAGCTCCCACCCTCAGGACGGACGTCAGGTCTTCCATCCACGGAAAAGTCGGGCCAATTGCCGAAGCAACACGCCCCGACTGATCCTGTCCGGAAAGACCTGAGACCGGTGCAGCACCTCCATGACGAGACGCGACGTGGGCAGGGGCAGGCACGGCAGGAGCGGCAGGAACATCAACAGCAGGACCAGCACCATCAGGACCAGCACCAGCAGGACCAGCAGCAGCAGGACCAGCACCAACAGGACCAGCACCAGCAGGACCAGCACCAGCAGCAACATCAGCATGAGCGTCCCGCACCGCGCGCTTCGTAGGAGCGGCGCGAGGGGCTGGGCCAGCAACACTCGCTGCAGGTACGGCAGGTACGGCAGCATAGTCCGGCGTCACAGACCTCTCCAATTCAGCCAAACTCATCATTGGGACGGGCGGTAGATCCAGGGGCGAACTTTTGGGACAGCGAAAAGTCGGGAGTCGGCAGCACATAGAAACCAGGGTGGCGGCGGCACGCCCTCTTAGGTACGCTAGCGATCGGTTTTTGGATTGATGCCGTTGGAGTCACCGACGCAATGTGTTGCGTGTACACCACATGAGGAGGGCGGCGTACGCTGGTGTGGACACAGTATTAGTCGTTGTTGTGACTACACCATGAGTTACAACTGCCGACCCCGCTAGCCGTTGAATCAAGCCCTGGATACTGGGGGCGCCCTGCAGTCCCAACGACGCCCACACCTGTCCAAGGTCGTCACTCACAGAAGGTACACCTGAGGGAGGAACAGTCGGGTCAGTTAGAGGGGCACCCTCACGCTTGGGGGAGGACGAACCCCACCCAGAGCGGACGGAAGACCCCGAATACAATTGAACATCCGGGTATCGGGCACCCTCCTCCACACTCGACGGATCGAGTGAGGAGAAGGACTCCGAAACCCCCCCCGCAGGGGAAGGCGCAAATCGTGGGGGCTGAGCTGGAGGCAGGAAGGATGACGAGGTATCCGTAACCAAAGGAGTCGCTGGAGAGCTTTCCGACGACTCCTTGGTCGACCTACGCCTCTTCCTACCCTCGTACAGCACCCACTGCGCCTCGGACCAATTTACACACACATTACATGGTTCGGCTCGGGAGCATTCTCGCCCCCGACACCGATAACATAACTCATGAGGATCAATGTCTGGGTAAGAGCGGAATCCGCCGCATTTACGCCCCTCCAGCCCGGGACAACACTCTACGGGCAGCTGGTGGGCGCGGCGAAAGCTCTTGATCCATAATTAATTAATTCACTTCACTCAATGAAAAATGAAAAAAGAGTACTTACAATTTCATTCAAGACCACAAACAAACCAGTCAGAAGAAATTGTAAACATCCAAAGCACACGACGAAATAGCGGGCAGAGCGATGACGAACACGTCCTGTCACACCACGGCCGAAAGCAAAAGTGATTCTTCACCGCCCGGGCGCGCGGCGCGCGCACGATCGGACAAGCAGTTAACTACCGTTCTCCCCTTGTTCGAAGCTTACGACCGTCCCAGCTGCCGCTAGTTACCTTCCTATTGTTAAAGGACCGAGGGTTTGTATTACGTATCGAACAAATGAACTTTTTGAGATAAAAACTATTAAAAAAACCAGGTATAAAAATTTTTGTGGACTTTTCTTGAGTTTTACCTACCAAAATAAGCCATTTTCAGCATTTTTATAGGGGTTCAAATTACAGACAGTCCCCGGGTTACGAATTGGGATTTCCGTTCTTGAGATGGAGTTGTAACCCGAAAATCATCATAAGCCAGAACATCATCAAAAATTCTAAGAAAACCTTATTTTTAATCTTTGGGTGCATTAAAAACTATGTAAACTGCATTCTTATTGCATTTTTCATCAAAAAAACCTTCAAATATTGTATTTTGCATTTTTGATATCATATTTCTTGTGCCAGATCAGCACTAGGCGTCGTAATCCTGGAAATAATTTCTGATTCTCGCCCACAGATGGGTCACTCACCACCACTAAGCTGGAGCGATCACACGAACATGAGTGCAAGCTGAGTGGACTTGAGTGAGCACCTGGCTATCGAGAACTCGAACCATCCTCTCGATGCATCCAAGTCTTCTTTGAGGTCGAAACCTCGCAAGAAGACTGAAAGGGCAACCTCCTACTAGTCTCTTGCGAGTCCATCACCTCGCTCCTGGGACCGTGAGAAACCTGCAACCGAGAAGAAGCATCACAAGGAAGGGGCGAAACACCTGCATGACTCATCCTTTTCTTTAGCTCAGCACCTGAGTTGTGACAGTAAGAAGACTCAAACATCCACGACTGGGGAAGCTCGTGAACAAGCACCCAACAGTCTTAGACTTAGAGGTAGAATCTCTAGGACTATCAGCAGGTGTGCAAACTGTGGCTCCTGTGGCTCCTGTTATGCTAGACCCTGGGGATAGCGTAATGGTTCCCTTCCCGAAGGAACAGGAGACTCAACGAAGACCCAACCGTCTCCTAAGCACAAGGAAGCAGACCCTTAGAAGTCCCGTGGCAAGACTTCTTAGGGGGAAGAGAAACTACCTTCTTCTTTCTTCAGCAGTTTAGCCTTAGAAGGAGAAGGGGAGGAGGTAGCAGACAACAATGATGAAGCTGAAGTCAACAAGGAAGATGACGACACATGACGAACTCTCTTCTTCTTCAGCTTCTTCTTTGTCAGTTTCCTCAGGATGGCAGTAAGATCCCCCATCCAAGGAGCAACGGGAACAGGAGGAGCAGGAGCAGGAGCACATGCAGGAGCTCCCCCAACAAGAGAAGGAAGCTATTTAGGAGCCCAGCCACCGGAGGGAAACCCTGAGTGGTGGGGCTGTGATACAATAGGAACAAACATGGCAGGGGGTGACAACACAGTGAGCCCAGGTGAAGGTGGAACTGAAGGCTGGGTCAAAAAAATATGGGGGTGAGTGCACATTACCACTGGGTAATTAGTTGGGTGATGGGCAAACACCATAGAAGGGACTGACGGCAAACCTATGGGTAGTCACTGTTGAAGTGTTCACCACCACTGCCACATGAGTTACTGATGTACTAGCAAAGTGTGCCACTAGGCCTTGCAAGTAGGGAGTGCCAGGGAGGTCTAGTGTCAACCAGGCTTGCTGTAGGTCCCCAGACTGAAACATCACCACAACTGAGGGTTAGTAGGAGGAGTTTCTCCTTGCCCCGAGAGGCAAATATCCCCCTCAGAGAGAGAAGAGGCCACTGGATATGGGATGTCCTGGTCGCCAGACAACCCCCTCATCTTCTTCACCTGACGAACTGGCATTTAGCACAAAGGGCGTGGGGGTCAACATCTAAGAATGAGTGGCAATTACTGCATTTTTTCCCTCTCATTCCTGGGGATATGCGCTGGGAGAAGGAGGACTTACGTGGCTCATTGGATTCTTGGGTTAGCACTGTATATCACAAAATCACAAACCCACAAACATACAATATCAGCATTCACAAAACATGAAAGATCCCACAAGGAATAGGTGAAACACATTCAACAGCAGTCAGACAGAGAGGTGGATACGCATCCTCACTTGACAGCGGCCAAAAGCAAATTGGAATGTTTACATCTGGTCGGGACGGGCCTCCCAAGTACTGGACAGTAGTTAACTACCTAACCACCTTGTTTGAAATTAAACAGCCAATTTCCAGCCTTTGCTGAAAGTAGTTCTTAATGTAGAGGACCGAGGGTTTGTATAACATATAGGAACAATTCAATATTCAATTCAAGCACTATAATGAAATCCTAGTATTGCACTAAATGTTCTTCATTTAGTGTAATTTAGGAAAACATGTACTAAACAAACCCAAACTCCAATGGAAGCTACAGTAATAAAACAAATACCTGAAGACATCATCTTTGATACAGCTAACAGCTGCATCACCCAGTAGAGTCATCAAAAGACATACTGTTGCAGTGTATGTTACCAGTTCTCAAATTCTTCAAGATAAATTCTGCCATATCTAGAACAAATAAAAATAAAAGAAAATTACCACAAAGGAAATAGCTGTACAAATTAACAAAACAAAACATATAACTTTGTATAAAGAAATGTTAGTCATCATCACCATGGCCTACATTTTAGTAGTCAACTTATCCTCGTCCAGGGACACCCACCATCTGAAATCTGCTTTGTAGGTTACATATTACGTTGTCAAGGGAATTATAACTGTACGTCCCTACAAAGATATCCTAGCGCTCAATAAATTACTGGTCTAAAGTCACTTCTTGATGCATTTCCTGTCTATGCTACCAAATGATAGGGATATGAAGTGGTCAGCTTGAAGAAGGCCTCCCAGATTTAATGACCAATAAGCCTTATAAGAACTGGAAATAAACCACCACCATGTTTTTATTTATTTAATTATAGAAACATGAAAAATAAATCTTAAGGGTATAAAATATGTTTTCATAACCAACTAACAAAAACTGAATAATGATCACCCCTTCATTCTTCTGCCTCTTCAAAGAATTACTCATTTTTGATAATGAAAATTATTTAAATGCTCTTGTCTAGGTTGCAGTACGGGTTCCAAATAGCTTCAGCACTGGATGGATCTACAGGCAAGCTTAAATTATTTGGCACAACATACATACGTGTTAATGAATGAATGTCCCAAGTAATTATAGTAAACTATATTAGCTGACCTGACCAATTCCTTACCTACATCCAAAACTTTCATCAGAAGCAATTCCAGATCAACGGTAGAGGGTATTAATTTACATACCTTAACTGAAGTAGTCTCTGCTCTTTCCATTAATAAGTGCAGTCTCATATTGTTTAACAACAGGAGTTAGGCTAAGCATTACAGCTTTGTGGGTTGCCTGAATAAATTCAACTTTGTCAAGCAAAGGAACATACATGATGCTTTCAAACATGTCAATGAAGTAAAACAGAGCAAGGAACCGATAGCCAATTAAGCAGTGAAGCAGTAAAGAAATTACTTCTAGCAGAAGAAATGCCTTCTGTGTAGAAAGTTGTTGGAAGCTGTACAAAGATCTGACTGAATGAAAACTATGGGCTAAAATAAAATCCTACTTTGACTTACTGAGGTATCTAGATGCAAGGTAATACTGTTGTATTGCATGTAACTGCCAAGGCCTGCTTCTTTTGGGAGCTGGACAGTGGTGGAAGTCCCATGATTTTTCAAATAATCTCATTCCACAATCACAGTGTACTTACATAGTAAAAACAAAGTAAGTGCAAGCAGTCATGTTCCTATACAGATATGCAAAAGGAAGTCAGAATTCATCAGTTTTTAATACAGAAGTCAAAAGCTATTAGTGCTTAGCTGTTCAAATGGCCTTGTGGCCTTAACGATTATCCACTGGTTATTCTCAGTCAGTATAAGGCCGTCCAACGCCTGCACAGTACAAGGACTCTGGATGTGAAAGGTGAGCTTTCTATATTCCTGTAGGAACAACATGGGTTATATCACACACACAGAGACACAGGGCACTATCTGCATTTCAAACATTTTCAACAGAGTACATAGTTCTACAGCTTCTTATAAGTTACTTGAATAAAAATGTGGAAAACAGATTTCAACAAGATACTCTTTTTGAAGGCTTTACAATAAGCCACAGCATTTGACTTGACATATCAGGTTTGTTTCAGAATTCAAAAGGATGCAGGTTTATGTTTTTCTTAAACTGTAAAATGAGTTACATTACTGTAATGCATGAAGAAAATGAAGCAGGAACAATAGGCACTGATGGCCCAAGATACTATGGTAAAAGAATACTAAACCCATTGAAACATTTTAAAGCTGCTCAATAATTGCCGTAGTATCTCCAAAAAAGTAATGAGAAATATTACTGTTGTTATATACAATCCAAGCCACCCCATAATTAAATCTGTCAGTAACTCTCATGGTGACATCATATGCTATAGAAAATACTTGAAAATTCCTTTAAAAAGTAGAGCTATTTTGGTGAATATGCATAACAGATTGCATTTACCGGTACATACTCATGATCAGTGACAACATATAGTCAAACCAAAATGACTACAAACATGTAGTACATTTTAGATGCAGCCACTTTTACCAGATTTGATTCATAAAACCTTGACTTGAGTTGGGATATCGTGTAGATGTGGCAAACATTTTGCCACTGCTTCCCTACATGAGGTCAGAGAGGGTAAACAGCTTGTGAAGACATAAGACTCGTGAGAAAACTGAAATTTGATGAGTAAAGGATGATTTATAATACAGAAAATAACACTACATAAAGATTTTAAATCACATATGGTTTTGACCATAGGTTAGGATAAGAATGACACAGTTTCTCATTATGTAAATGAATTACACAAATGCCCAAAATTTAGCCTAAGATCACTAACAAAACTAACTATGCAATGAGACAAAAAAATTGATTCCTCAAGTGATTGTAAATTGTAGAAAAAGTCAGCCTTGTCCCGGAATGGTCTCCTGCTTCTGGGCAGCCCATGGGAAGGATAAGTAGGATTTTATGACTGGAATAAAGAAAACCTAACTGAAGGAGGCAGACTAACTGTAGTTGGATAATAAGCCAAGAAGAAGTTTGGCAATGTAGCTTATGACAGCCACGTTAGTAGACCAACAGGTATCAAAGTCTAAATTTCTTTAACTATAACTATTATTATACATTAAGGTTCACTTTATACTTATGAGTGGTCACTGATTCCTACAGCTCCCATTTCCTCATTCCTAATTCTAATTTCTGTTAATTAATTGTCAAATGTTTGGGGTATGTAATACTTTGTGCTGCAGGTTTAAGGGAGGTGTCACTCCTGCCCAGCTAAAATGAGGCAACAAATGTTATGGAAGATAAGCTGGGTTGGGTTAGGGTTATAGGTTATATCCTTGTAATTTACCACATTCTACTTTCTATTCTATAACTTTTAGTGATAGGCTTGGCTAGACATAAGAACACAAATGAACAATACAATATTTTATTGGTTGTTTTCTTGTACTTTGAACATAACCTATTTCAACAAAGTTCTAGTCACTATTCAGTTGCTTTTGTGGTTTCCAGGGTTAAGAGAGGGAAAAGTTGTCTGCCCCCAGGAACAGTCCTCTTGGTGGAAAATTCACAAAGCACACACAAATACTGTTCATGTGTTTAGAGAGAAATGACTTTATTATACTACTCCATGAATGCATAACTAAGCTGGGTAAACTTTGATAATGGTGATGAGGGACAGCTTCTCATTCATCCCTCCATACAAGCAGTTTACATGCACACTATATACCTCTTAATGGTTTACTTACACTTTTTAAAACATCCTTTAACACCATTCAAACTGAGTCAAATTATTTACTTTTACACAAGTATCTTGACCCAACTTTGGCAACCTGTTGTCTAAGTTCTTGTAAACTCTCTCCTTCTTCAGTTTCATTTACATGGCCTAACTTGGACTATGTAAATCTATGCCTCTATCTTGATGCTCTAATTTCTCAGTACAGGCAACCCCTGCTACTCACGGACTCGCCTATTCGCAGATTTTTCTTTGGACCATACTTACCCATTATTCATGGAAAATTTGCCTATTTGTGGTAATTTTTCCTGATAAATATTTACAAATTACTGTATTTTCATATAATTTTCATAACTAAATGCACATTTTGTGATAAAACTATTAAAATACTCAGGTATAAGCATTTTTAAAGAGATTTTTGTGTTTTAACTATCAAAATAGGCAGTTCTAAGCATTTTTTAAGGGGTTTTAAATATTTGCAGGTTTTAGCTATTCTCGGGGTTTGGTACCCATCCCCTGTGAATACAGGGGGTCTACTGTATGTGTATGCCTGGTAAAACTGAAGACTACTAGCCTAGCAAACCCCTCTAGGTTTGGTAAATATTAGTTTTTGTGCAAAATGGTAGCCATGTTCAGTACAGCTATGCTCAGAACTGATGCTACATGACTATAGGATTTGTTCAAAATTCACTAACTGGCAACCTAACATACTCCATTTTTATCAATTATTTCAATGCGAAAATACAATTATTGCATATAATAAAGCCATACATATGTTTCATAAGAGCGAAATCGGTCATATATCAAAACTGTAAGTAAATATCATGTGTAGCCAAATTTTGGAAAAACAGTTATGAAACACTAAAAAATTTCATTCAATCATTGCCGATGCATTTGACAAAATAAAGGTTTCATCCTCACACATCGGTTGAATGTTTAATAAAAAAAAAAAAATGAAATTTTCATTATTAAATTGAAGTTTTATTGTATACTTACCGAACAATTATACAGCCGTGATTTCCACGAGCGGCAGGATACTAATTCAAATTTAGCGCGTAGGCGTCGCCAACACTGGTGGTGATGACGTCATCTCCTCCACTCGCGGGAGAACCAGGTACAACTGCCCAGGTGAATCCAATTCTTTCTGCCCGTCCGTCCACCTAAGGGGAGGAGGTGGGTATAATCATAATTGTTCGGTAAGTATACAATAAAACTTCATTTTAATAATGAAAATTTCCTTTTTATTGTAGTGTCTTACCGAACAATTATACAGCTGATTACACATTTATGGGAAGGGTGGGATTCAGTGGACCACTAGTATTTCTAAATGGTTACATTTATTACAATACCAGTAAACACTCAAGGTGTCTGTTGTACCTTAACCTTGTAAGAGAGCTACAGCAGACTGTTACTGCCTCTGGTCGGTGCTCTTCTTACTATTGTAGAGGAATTGGAATTTGACCAAAGTTAGCTCTACAGGAGTGGAATCCTTCCGTAGTTTCAAGCGAGTCAAGGCTGACTGACGGAGGATAGTAACAACAAAGATTGCCCGCCCTTGCCCTGGGCTAAGACCAGAAATTCAATCATACAAAACATTTGTCACCAACACCAGATTTAAAAACATATATACCCAACCATTGTAAAATCTGACCTAACAGACTGGTGAGTATCCCAGGTACTCAGTACCCCCAGCTTCCCTTGAACTCGACAACCTATTCAAGGTGAAAAGTTAGCATAGAGGTGACGACCCCTGTGCCGTTTCTCCCAACACCATGCCAGAAAACCGCCACCGGACCTAACGTTTTACAATTCTCGAAAACCGTTTCTATCTCTTTGAGATAATGACTCGCAAAAACCGAATTCGATCTCCAGAACGTGCTCTGAAGAATCGAAGCTAAAGATAAATTCTTTCTGAATGCTAAAGAGTTGCCACTGCTCTAACCTCGTGAGCTTTAACTCTCAGAACGAAAGATTGTCGTTCTCGGACTGCGAGTGAGCTTCCTGATAAGCTCTCTAATACAGAACGATATAGCATTCTTAGAAAGAGGACGAGAGGGATTTTGAACCGAGGTCCAGAGCTTAGAAGATTGTCCTCTAATACCCTTAGTGGCAAACAGATACTGCTTAATAGCCCTGACTGGACATAAGAGCCTTTCTTCCTCCTCATGTCCAAACCAAATCAGATAAGTTCCTTACCACAAACTCCTCGGCCAAGGATTAGAAAGGATTCTCATTTTTGGCTAGAAAGGTCAAAGATACCGAAAATACAGCATTGCCTTGAGAGAAACCGACTCTTTTGTCTATAGCGTGCAATTCGCTGACACGCTTACGAAGAAGCTAGTGCAATAAGAAAAAGTGCCTTCTTAGTCAAGTTCCTGAGTGAAGCCGACTTCAAAGGCTCAAAACGGTGGCCCCATGAGGAACTTAAGCACCACATCTAAGTTCCAAGCCACTGTATCATGCGGGAGCTTAGTGGTTTCGAAAGACCTAATGAGGTCCGACAGATCTGAATTGGAGGAAATATCCAAACCTCGATGTCGAAAAACCGAAGAGAGCATGGCTCTATATCCTCTGATCGTCGAAGGAAGCCAGTTTCTTAGAGTTCCCTAAGAAATAGAAGAAAATCTGCTATTTCTGTTAAAGAGGTCGCAGAAGTAGAGACTTTAGCACTTCTACACCACTCTCTGAAGATTCTCCAGTTCCCTTGATAGAGTTTGTTAGAAGACTCTCTCCTACAACGAGCGATAGCTTCTGCAGCTCTTCTTGAAAACCCTTTCGCTCTGACAAGATTTCCGGACAGTCTGAACCCTGTCAGAGCTAGAGCGGACAAGTTTTGGTGGAACCTCTTGAAGTGAGGTTGTTTGAGAAGCCACTTCTCTGGAGGAAGAAGTCTGGGGAAGTCTACTAACAACTGGAGAAGGTCCGGGAACCACTCTTTCCTGGGCCAAAAGGGAGCGATTAACGTTAGTGTTACATTGCTGTGCGACATGAACTTGTTCAGCACCTCTCTTATTAGAACAATCCAACAGCATTGCATCCACCGACCAAGCTAGAGGATCTGGAACTGGAGAACAAAAGAGAGGAAGACGGTTGTTCCTTGATGTCGCGAACAGGTCTATGGATGGTCGTCCCCAAAGGCGCCAAAGTTTCTGACAAATCTTGTTGTCCAAAGTCCACTCCAGAGGTAACACTTGCTGTTGACGACTTAACTCGTCCGCCATGGACGTTCATCTTTCCCGGAACAAATCTCGGGACTAGCTGAACCTTCGCTTCGTTGACCACAGGAGGAGATCCTTGGCTATTTCGTATAGAGAGAAAGACTGAGTCCCACCCCCCCTGTTTCCGCACGTACGAGAGAGCCGTGGAGTTGTCGGAATGCACTGCCACTACCCGACCTTCTACTAAGCTCCGAAACTGTCTGAGCCCCAGGAAAATTGCTAAAAGTTCCTTTACATTTATGTGGAACTTCTTCTCCTTCTCCGACCAAGCTCCTGAAGTCCGTTGATTTCCCAGCAGGGCTCCCCAACCTGTGTCCGATGCGTCGGAAAAGAACTGTAGGTTCGGGAGGATGGGTCGTAAATCTAACCCTTCTTCCAACCTTGCTCGAGAGAGCCACCACCTTAGGTCCTCTCTTTATTTGATCTGTGACAGGAAAGGTAATTGAGTCTGGTTGTGTCTTCCTGCACCAAGAGGCTCTCAGGAAAAACTGCAGAGGTCTCATGTGCAGTCTTCCCAACGTCACAAATTTCTCCACTGACGTCAATTTGCCAGGAGCCTCATCCACTGATTGGCAGAACTTACCTTTTGTCCAAGAACTCCTGAACTGTCTCCAGACAGCCTTGAACCCTCTTCGGGGACAGAAAAGCCCGAAAAACTTGAGCATTCAGAATCATCCCCAAATAAAGGATGCTCTGAGATGGAACCAACTGGGACACTTCTGTTTGTTGACCAGAATTCCTAATTTCTGGCAAGATCCAGAGTGTTCCAAGGTCCTTCATGCACCGACTCTCTGATTCCGACCGGAGAAGCCAATCGTCCAGATAGAGGGAGATTCTTACTCCTAATATGTGCAGCCAGCTTCCTATCGGGGATAGAACCCTGGTGAAAACTTGAGGAGCGGTCGCTAGTCCGAAGCAAAGCGCCCGAAACTGAAAACACCTTGCCTTTGAACATGAACCTCAGGTACTTCCGGAGATTCGCGATGTATCGGAATGTGAAAATAAGCGTCTTGCATGTCCAGAAAGACCATCCAATCCCCCTGTCTGATGGACTCCAGAACCGACCGAGTGGTCTCCATATGAAATTTTGTTTTCTGGACATGCAAGTTCAGGGTGCTCACATCCAAAACCGGCCTCCAGCCCCCTGATGACTTGGGAACTACAAAAAGGCGATTGTAAAAGCCTGGAGGAAAATCCCCTTCTATCTGTTCTATCGCTTCTTTGAGAACAAGCGCTTCCACTTCTGCGGCTAGCGCCAGAAATTTGTCTGAGCCCGGAGAGTATCCTGGAATGGGAATTGGCACAGGTAAGAGCGAGGGAGGTGAAACGAGAGGAATACGATAGCCGAACTTGAGTACTTGCACTACCCAGGCTTCTGCTCCTCTGTTTTCCCATTCCTCCCAAAACAGAGCCAGCCTGGCTCCCCACTGGTGCATGAGGAACCGAGCTTTCATTTGGAAGGTTTGTTAACCTTGGCCGAGGCCTTAGATGAGGTCGCAAATTCGACTTCGGCCGAAAGAAGCGCTTGGGTTTTTCTCCCTCGAAAAGGCGCTTGGGCCAGAGGAGAAACCGAAGGAACAGTCTCCAAAGGAGCTTTAGGTCTCTTAGTAGACTGTGCTAGTAAATCCGAAGTAGATTTCTTATCTAGCGCAGACGAAATTGACAACACTACATCGTCTGGAAAGAGGTTATCTTTCACAAAAGGAGCAAACAAGAGAGCAGACTTCTGTTGGGAAGTAACCCTTTTAGAAGCAAAGGAGCACCAAAGTTGCCTTTTCTTAAGGGTACCAAAAGCGATGAGCGAAGCTAACTCATCACATCATCCCTAATGGATTTGTCCGCATAGGACAGAACACCAATCCAATCCTCCGCTAACTCCTGAGAAAGAGAAGGACAGTCTTCGATCTTGGCCGCTAAAGCGCCAATAGTCCAATCAAGGAAGCTAAAGGCTTCCAAAAGTTTAAATTGATTCTTTACAACGTGGTCCAACTCAGGCGCTGTAAAGAAAACTTTTGCTGCGGCGAAAGCAGATCTTCTAGAGGAGTCGATTAAACTGGAGAAGTCTCCCTGGGAGGAGGCAGAAACTCCAGAGAAGGAGCTTCCCCAGTTACATTAAAACCTATACCTCTTACGAAGCAACTTAGAGGGAGGGTAAGCAAAAAGAGCCTTCCCTAAGTCTCTTTTCATAGACATCCATTTCTCCGTCTCTTTCAACGAATGTCTAACCGCTTTAGATAGAACAAGTTTTGGGAGGAGAGGGTCTGAAGTTTTCCTCCTCATCAAAAAAGTCGAAGTTGGGGAGCGCGGAGCCGCTTTCTCAAAATAATCTGGATAAGATACCAGAAGAAATCTAAGGAGACGTGAATAACACGAGAGGTGATGTGAATCCTCCTCCTCTACTTCTTCTTCATTCTCCGATACCACCGAAGAAGTAGACGGAACTACAACCGGGATCTGAATGGTTTCGAACCACCCTTGGACTCATTCATCCAGTTGGTTAACATCTCTAACTGCTTGCGCAAAGGCGCCAGAGACGAATCAAAAACAGTAACGTAGGCTTGGAAGAGCCTAAATGTTCAGCAGGAGGCGGAAAAACTACTTGCGCCTCGCTCGGAGCCGCCGAAATTCGAGGCGAAACAGGCGCATCAGGCGTAACAGACGAGAAAGCGCATAAAGAAACATCCTTAGAACTGCTAGCTACAGCGCTAAAACCACAATCTCTACTAGTAGATGGAGCCGAAAAAGGCACAGATTGAGGCGACCGAACGAGCCGCTAACGTGGCCGATGGCGCAACCCTACTCTCAGGCTCCTTATACCGCTTGACTGGAGGAGGTGAAAATATCAGCGCCTGAACGCCTCTTTAAGGGACGCGAAACGGGCGAATCTCGCCAAGAGCGCCGCGCGACCGGAGACGAACATCGCTATTGAATCATTCGAAAGGCGCTGACCGCAACACCTTTCCAACGCTTAACCGAGCCCTGTTGAGGCGCAACAGGCTCAACAAGAGAGGCGCCTGTCTGTGGGCAAATCCCGATCGACTCCACCCTTGGACTTCCGGTATGTCTTCTCCCCGGTGCGGGGGAGCTGGACAGTGACCTTTGTCTAGGAGACGTGTCAGGACAGACAGACGCACCCTCAACTACACTCTTACCTGAAGCCGCTTTCTCCAAAACGTCTTAACTGAATTACCAAGTTGCAAAACCGTATTCGCTAGTACCGAAAATTTTTTTTCTGATCTAACCTCGATTCCAGACTGGCAATGGTGTCGGAAGAAAAAAACTACACGGGAAGCCGGAGAAGTGGGATTAGTAGGAGGAATAGGAGGTGTAGTTAAAGGAGACATAACAATTTGAGGAGAAACAGAAGGAACAGATGCATCGCAAGACGAAGCAGAGCTAAGTCTACTTTCCCTAAGCGCTGCTTTTCTAATTCTGTCTTTAGCTAATTTCTCCGAGTATGAACTAAAAAACTTCCATTGAGAATCAGTCCAATCACTACACTCGTTACATGTTCGACTGCTGAACAAACCTGTCCCCTACACTTACCACATTTAGTGTGAGAATCATACTCTAACTTGGATAATCTAGTTTTACATCCTGAGATGCAAAACCTAACTCCCGACGGGACTAGAATCCGACATGGCAACGCCTAAATAATAAGCAAAATAACAACAATGCCAAAAAAGAGTACTTCACCAATTCCGAAGATCAAATCCACAAGAAAAAAGCGAAGCAAAGTCATCCAACCGCACGACCACCGATGTTCACCGGACGCCGGCAGGAAAAGAATTGGATTCACCTGGGCAGTTGTACCTGGTTCTCCCGCGAGTGGAGGGAGATGACGTCATCACCACCAGTGTTGGCGGGAACACGGCCTAACGCGCTAAATTTGAATTTAGTATCCTGCCGCTCGTGGAAATCACGGCTGTATAATTGTTCGGTAAGACACTACAATAAAAAAAAAAAATTGACATAACACTAATATTGCTCCAATGCAACCATAAAAATTTATATAGTCCTATTTGATTGATTTTATGCCTCAATACTGAATGAATAAATACTAAAGTAGAATGCTTCCACTGATATCAATGGGTGAGAGGAGCATATGTGGTGTGATGCAGCCATTAGAGTGGTGGGCGAGATGAACCACCTGATATAACATAGGTATTCAATGAGTAGCAACAATGAAATTATCTTGAAAACCATTTATTTATAGTTAATTTTTTTGTTAGATAAATATTTGGATTTCATTTTCATAAAATTATTTTAAGTTATATTTCTTAATCACTTAAAAAATTATTGGTTATATTTCTTAATCACTTAAAAAATTATGGCTTACTAGCAAATATTTGCCTATCCTCTTATTCTTTTGTTAAAGCCAAGTTCCTAGA
>NC_061087.1:38921364-38964335 GCF_015104395.2 Macrobrachium nipponense | reverse complement strand
AAAAGATAACAAATGCTTAGATGACCTAAATAGTGAATGTAATAAGGCTTACAATGCTATTTACTATGAGAGGACCAGTGGTGCATGAAATGACACTGAAACTTCCTTTCAGTATGGAAATGAATTCTTCATAAGATGTTAAGCCATCTATCTGAAGATGCTAAGAATTTCCTGTTAAAGATGCCTGTAGTAAATATGATGTGGGAAGCTTGAATTCTTCATATACAGAACAAACCTTTGGTCTTAACATAAGGGAAAATTCTCTAGCGCCTGCTGGAGTCCGGTTAAAAAATTACAAGGAATTTGGTGCATCGGAAGTTAGCCAAGATGGCGGTAAGGAGGAGGGGTAGCGGACCTACCTTAACCCATCTTGGGTCTATCGCATCAGTTTTCTCTTGACTGCCTTCTGATCACGTCATGCTTTTTCATTCTGTCCCTAGAAGCTGGTTATTTTCCACTTTGTGGCCTCATTGTGCCATTGGGTCCTGGTTTTTTCTTTCTTTTTATTGTGTGATCTATGTGATTTTGTGCATTTGTTCGTTTCCTGCTTTGAGTATGCAAAACCACGACTCATCTAAGCCTTCCAAACCTCAAAGAAATGCCCTGGGGTTGATGGCAATCCCTGCTTCCATTTTCTGCCTTCCTTTGTGAAAGACCCTCATTCTACTTTTAGCAAGTGTAGCTCTAACGTTTGTAGCATAAGTAAACCATGACCAGAGTCTGTTAATCGGTCTCCTGAGCAATGGAAGAATTTTGATAAGAGGAGACATAAAAGGAAGTCAGCTCCACCATCTTCAGAAGGCTTTATTTCCTTGGTGGCAGCGTCCACATCTTTTCCTTCTCAATCTGATTCTTCTCTACAAAAATCTTCTCACATTGCTTAAGTATTATGCCATAATGATAAACACTATGACATGTGATAGGGTGTAATGGACTTAAAGACAAGAAGGCATTTTATCTTGTCTTCAGCGAAGCTTTACCCAGTTTCCTACGTCAAAACTGCAGATGAAGTGACTATTGCGCATGTGCATCGGCCATCTTGTTTTTTGATTGGGCCGGTTAAATGACCAAGAACCATTACCCCTCTAATCAATGCAGAGTAGGTGTCTCCAGCCAGTGCTCCTCATTTTGAAATTTTTTTTCTCCTATTTTTTCCTACAGGGATTATGGAATCTTCTAAATTTGAAATTGAATATAAAAACTGGCCTTTGTTGGACCATCCTTTGTTTTGAAAGCACATGGTTGGTGTAATACACGATCCTTGCTAGCCTTTTTATGGAAGCGAGAATTGTTAAAGAATGTGTTGTTCCTTTTGGAAGTTTTGGCCAAAGAATTGGTCCACAATGTATTTCTGGACTCAGTTCATGTCGCTGCACGAAATAATCCTTCAGTTTATTATTTCTAAGGTAAATTAGCTAACAAATACCAGAGAAAAAACAAATCAAAGAAGATGTCAGAATAACTGACTCGCTCACCCAAAATAAAGAAGGGTGTCGGTATGGTAACTGGGGCGAGTGAGACCACTACCACGAACTTCTTGCCATTTAGAATTCTCCTATATCAAAATTCTGTACGAGAAAGCCGACCTACAGATCGGGGCGGCAACTACTACTACTACAACCCACGCCATGCCGATCACCACGCCTCTGGTGGTCATCCTTCAAGTTAGCGGACATTCGCCTACACGTGTTTTCGTTTCGCTCTTTGTGTTTTAGGATTATCCCTACCATTTTTGCAAGATGGAATGTGCAGCAATTGCAGCAGCTAAGTTAAGTGTCCTACACAGGTTTGGATTTAGTTTCGTTCCATCCAAGTGCCTATATTTGCTGTTTTTTAGGTATAGATATGGGTTCCCGGTCTGGAGCATGGCGGCATGGTCCCGCCTCATGGTCTGTTAGGTTCTCGGTCCCCCATACCTGGAACCTTTCCCCCTTTTTATTATGCACGTGTGGCTCATGTCCTATTATTTAATTTATGTATGCTGTTTTACATCGTTTAGGGGATATAGCCTACCCCTGGTTTTAGGTCATGCATGCATGTCTTCTACCTCTTGTAGGCATTCGAGTGTTTCTTGTCCAGACCCTAGCCATTGCTCTTCGTATCGGCTTAGGCTAGCTCTGAGTGATAGACTTTCTTTCGGGTCAGTCGTGCACTCCTGGACATTCTTTCTCTTTCACTCCGTATTTTTTCCCCTACTTTAATTTTCGATGTATAGTATATTTTGGTTAGCCTAGGGCGTCTAGCATTATAGCCTATAGCCTGGGTCTCTGTGGTCCTTTGGTCCATGCCAGTTACAGTTTTGTTGCATCGTTATTGTCAGTTTTGTTGCATCACATATTGTTGCACCATCCTGGTCAGTTTGGTTGCATTTGACCCTTGGCGTCCGATCCAGTCGGTTGTGTTGTGTTATCGTACCTTGGTCCACTCGTGATCGCGGTACAGCTAGACGCCCGCCCCAGTCGCTTCCCCCCCTCTTCCTCTCGCCATAGAGTAGGAGGGTGGGCTGTCTGTTCTCGCTCGCTCCATCCGGGCCTGGCTCCCTCTCTCCCTACGCGGAGGGAGTAGGGGAGTCTGGACAGACCGTTAGGCTTGGTGTGACCTTGTTCTCCCTTGTGCGCTGTGGTACCTCGGTGTGACAAAGGTTGGGGGGTTGGCCTCCCCCCTCCCTAGTTGCTCCGGTGTTCCGCCGTATACACGGGAACTGAATTCTTCCCTCCTCGCCTTTTCCCCCCCCTGTACGACGGACCTTCATCTCTTTTTCCCTGGCGTTCTTCGGTTACGGGGGAGGGGTCGTGGTCGGCTCCGCCAACCAACGGAGTGGATACGTTTTCAGTTGGTCCTTAGCTTTCCATCGTTCCTTCATCTCCGGCGTATGCCCTAGGGCATTCTTCCGGCAGAGTTGGACAGCGCCGCGCTTCGGAATCGTCTTCCGATTTTAATTTTAGGTATGCTTAAGTTAGTTTATAGTTAGCTTAAGCTTGGGTCCCTCCCCTGCCCTTATGGGAAATTTCGTTTATAGTTATATATCATATTTCTATATTTACCTCTGGTTTACGGAATTTCCCCCTCTGGCTTACACCGGAGTTACTGTATCACTTTTATCGCATAAGGTTCTTAGGGGAGGGGTTATGCCCGAAAGTTTATTAATCTCCGGCATGCGGCGGAGTATTAAGGTAGCCCTGTGAGTATAATCTCGATACTCATGTATCTTTCCACTTACAGGCTACCAACTGTGAACACCCCGGTTGCAACGCCTTGTTGCAGGACCCCTGCGGGCATGAGGTCTGCAGGACTCATGCTCCCTGCTCCACCAGCCATGGCGACTTACAGGTCTGGTTCCACGAGGCATGTTCGATCTGCTATGAGTTTGTGACTCAATTTTTGGACGGGGTAAGTACTTTTCTTATCAGCACTTTCATGGAATATTAGTTCTGATATATGCTTAAGCTTAAGTTTTCCTTGGTATACTGATGCCTTTGTATGCTCCGATACTGGTAATCTTATGCTTGATTTAGTCTAAGGGTTAGGATTCACCTTTAGCCTTAAGATCTAATAATCGCCCTCTCTTTCAGGCTGCCGCTGTCAGGGAGACTGCTCTCGCAACCCTGAGAGCTTGGGTCAGCGGCTTCGGGAAGAACGCCGCCAAAGGGCAGCCTTACATCCTGGAGAAGAGGATGGCTGTCCTTCTGTTTCCCGGAGGCAAGTCGACGGGGTACATTGACCCTACTGAGGCAGCCTCAACGATTGCGACCATTCAACAGCAGGTCGCTCAGCGCATGAAGGAAGGACCAGGCCAGGACATCTCGGCGGAGGTCGCCACATTGGATATAAATGTAGAGCCCATGGTAGGTGTGGACGACTTGTTGGTTGAGGTAGGTACGTTGGACGCTCAAGGGCTTCCCTTGGGCGTCTCTGGATCTTCATCTCCTGTTCCTTCTTCTTCTTCCTTCCAGGGCTTTACGGGGGCGGAGCTCCCGTATAGTGCACCAGACGCCTCTGTGGTTCCCAAAGTGAAGGGCCACAGGGCTCAGAAAACCCTTTCTAAGACGTCGTCGTCTAAGAAGACTTCTTCAGCGTCTTCATCTCGTAAGTCTCCGGCTTCTCACCCCGGAGCAGAGAAAGTGAAAGCATCCTCTTCCTCAGCTTCACTTCCTAAAGGGTCGAGGAGCAAGTCCTCCAAGGAGAGATCCCGTACTCCGGCGGAGTCGGTGGTCTCTCCTCCTTCGCAGGTACTTTCTCTGAGTACCCCATCTGCTCCTGCGCCAGTTCCTGGCTTTGATCCTGCTGCATTTTCCGCCGGAATGATGCAGCACGTGGGGGATCTTGTAGGATCGTTGAGGAACAGCATGGAGCAGATGTTCACTCAGCTGTTGGACAGGATGTCCACACAAGAGAACCTCTTGTCTGGTTTTAATCAGGCCCCGCAGCTTGCTACTCCAGCACCTAGTGCCGGTCTCATTCAGCTTCCTCCTCATGATTCCCTCCCACCATTCTCCATGAGCAACCCTTGGAGAGTAGCATCTTATGCTCCTTTCCAAGATGGTCTCATCTCCATCCCGGAGTGTGGAACTCGAAGGATTGAAGACTTCGAGTTCTATCCTGAGAATTTGCGGCCTCCATTCATTGGCCACGCCAGGCTGACGGAGTCAGCTTTGAACAGAGAGGACAAGATCCCGAAGGAGACAGTCCTTTACTCCAGGGATCAGGCTCAGAGGGAATGGCTTCGTTGTCTTGAGGATTGGGACTGCATCAACACTAGACGCCAGGCCTTCAAAAGTCCATTCACGATCTTCACGACGGAAGAGGAGACTCCACTCCCCTTCTTGACGAAGATCGCAAGCGTCACTGTGCAAGCAGGCCTAAAAGGAGATCCTTTGCCACAGCTGAGAGAGGCAGACCCCACATCACCCTTGTTCCCTTCGTTTGGTGATATGTGGGAGGACTTAGCCCAGCCAACCTTCAACAGTTGGAAAGTTTAAGCCGGACTGTGCTATGGATCAGTTCAGTGAAAAACTTCCAAGACTTCCCGACAACCTCATTCAAGCTGAATTTGAGGCGAGGGCTAGACTGGCAAGGACTCTCAACACCATGGTCATGACTGAGGTAGCGGCTCTTTCATATGCTTCGGAACCGCTCTTCAAGTTGTTGACCAAATCACAGACTTATACAGTCCAATCGGACTTGTATGAGTTTGTGGTTACGAGGGTCAACTGTAGGAAACATGTCCTCCAGGAAGCAACTATTCGGCATGAGCCAAATAAGTTGCTTTCCTCCAACATCTGGGGGGCGGACCTCTTCCCGAAGTCAGCGGTTAAGGAGGTCCAGAACGAGGCTACGAGACTAAACCAGAGTCTCAAAGATCGTTGGGGCCTCTCCGCCAAGAGGAAACAAGATTCGTCTGCTTCGGGTAAAAAGCTGAAAAAGTCCAAGAGGTTTCAACCTTACCAGAAGAAGCCTCAGCACTTTGTTCAGTCTGTATCAGCCGTCCCAGTCACCCAACCAGGACAGGCTTCCACGTCGAAGGGCCAGACGCAACCTATCCTCCTGATCTCACCTCAGGCTCAGCCATCCACATCTTATGCGGTCTCCCCGGCGTTCAACCAAGTGTATGAAGGCCAAGCCTTTCAGCACTTTAACCGATTTGCCAGGGGAAGTAGAGCCAGAGGAGCCTTTTGTCAGAGAGGATCAGGTAGAGTCGTTAACAGAGGTAAACACTTCCGTGGAGGACGTGGAGCTCACCCAGCACAGCAGCAGTGAGATCTCCAAGGTAGGAGGGAGGCTGTTCCTCTTCCGGCATCAGTGGGGGTTCAGCAAATGGGCACATAGTATTGTGTCAAAAGGTCTGGGTTGGAGTTGGATCAAGGGCCCCCCTCCACCCAGACCATTCCTTCAACTTCCATCGAAGGAATTGACAGATTATGCGGAGGAACTCCTTCAGAAAGGAGCAATATCGAGAGTCAAGCATTTAAAGTTTCAAGGTCGCTTGTTCAGCGTGCCAAAGAAAGGCTCATTAAAAAGAAGAGTAATCTTAGACTTGTCCCAGTTAAACTTATCCATTCGCTGTGACAAGTTCAAAATGCTGACCATCTCGCAGGTACGGACCTTACTTCCCCGTGGGGCCGTCACCACCTCTATCGATCTTACAGACGCATACCATCATATCCCAATAGCCAGACACTTTCGCCCTTACCTAGGCTTCAAGCTAGGGGACCAGACATTCTCATTCAAAGTGATGCCCTTCGGACTGAATGTAGCTCCTAGGGTATTCACGAAACTAGCGGAAGTAGTCGTTCAACAACTGAGGTCACAAGGGATAATGGTAGTAGCATACCTCGACGATTGGTTGATTTGGGCACCAACCGTCGAGGAATGCCGGAAAGCCACAAAGAAAGTAATTCAGTTCCTGGAGTATCTGGGATTCCAGATAAACAAGGGAAAATCAAGACTCACTCCGGAGTCTCGATTTCAATGGCTAGGCATCCAATGGGATTTATCCTCCCACAATCTGTCAATTCCGGTAGTCAAGAGAAAGGAAATAACAAAGTCAGTAAAGCAATTTCTAAAGTACAAAATTTGTACTTTATGCTTCAAGGAGAAACCAGGAAAGGATCCTAGGTTCCCTACAGTTTGCCTCAGTAACAAACATCTTGATGAAAGCCAAACTGAAAGACATAGGCCGGATCTGGCGCTCAAGAGCAAATGTCAGATCTCGGGACAAGTTGTCAGCAATTCCGCAAATCCTTCGGGACCATCTGCGTCCCTGGACTTAAATGAAGAATCTGTCCATGTCAGTACCTCTTCAATATCCTCCTCCGGTAATAACCATCCATACAGACGCTTCATTAAGCGGTTGGGGAGGGTATTCCCAGTTCAAAAAGGTTCAAGGAACTTGGTCACTACAGTTCCGCCAGCTTCACATAAATGTATTGGAAGCCATGGCAGTGTTCCTGACTCTGAAGAGGCTCCTGCCACTAAAGAACTCTCATGTAAAATTGGTTCTGGACAGCGCAGTAGTAGTAGTACACTGCATCAACAGGGGAGGTTCCAAATCAAGACATCTAAACCATGTCATGTTATCCATCTTTTCCCTTGGAGTCAGAATGGTCTCTGGACAACAGTTCGTTCCAATGGATACGCTGGAGTGTCCCAGGTCTCCAAGTCGATCTCTTCGCTTCTCAGGCGAACCACAAGCTTCTATGCTATGTGGCTCCCAACTTGGACCCTCTGGCATATGCCACAGACGCTCTGGCCATAGATTGGAACCAGTGGAAGAGGATTTACATCTTTCCTCCAGTGAATCTTCTTCTGAAAGTTCTGAACAAACTCAGGACTTTCAAGGGATCCCCTGCTTCTGGAATTGGGTCTTCGCCTCCAACGGATTCCCAATCCCAGGCTCTCTCAGTCAGTACAAATGAAGACTGTGTTCGCTTCCTCAGGAATTCTCAAAGCCCTAACTTTATGGACTTTATGAAGTTTGCGGCCAAAAAAGATGCAGGTATAGATCCCCAGAATATCCTTTTCCTAGAATCAGATAAAAGGGATTCAACTCTGAGGCAGTACGACGCTGCAGTTAAGAAGTTGGCATCTTTTCTGAAGGAATCAAACATCAAAATCATGACTATCAATTCAGCTATATCCTTTTTTAGATCCTTGTTTGAAAAAGGATTAGCAGCTAGCACTATTACTACAAATAAATCTGCCTTGAAGATCTTTCAGATGGGTTTTAACATTATTTTTGCTAAGCCTGGCTTCAGGAGCTAGAATTTCAGAACTGTCGGCTCTGTCCAGAGATACGGGTCATATAGAATTTCTCCCCTCAGGAGAAGTTCTACTTTCCCCGGATCGCAGCTTTCTAGCTAAGAATGAGGATCCTTTATTGAGGTGGGAACCTTGGAAAGTCATTCCTCTTCCTCAAGACCCTTCTCTTTGTCCAGTAATGACCTTACGAACCTTTCTGTCTAGGGCATCCTCCTCCTCTTCGGGTCCCCTCTTTAGGAGAGAAAAGGGTGGCACTTTATCAATTAAAGGCATAAGACAACAGATCCTCTACTTTATTAAGCAAGCAAACCCTGAATCTTTTCCTAAAGCACATGATGTCAGGGCAGTAGCCACCTCAATTAATTATTTCCAACACATGAATTTCGATGACTTGAAAAAGTATACTGGATGGAAATCGCCGACAGTGTTCAAGCGACACTATTTAAAGTCTCTAGAATCTCTAAAATTTTCAGCAGTGGCAGCGGGAAACATAGTTTCCCCTGACTCTGCACAGTAGTATAGTTGAAGATCCAGATCTCCTTTCTGCCTGCCTCACTTAACATTTCGTCCACCCTATCATACTGCTCTACACTTCGCCTTAGCCTTAGCTGCTCATATGAATGGCTTAGTGGTGTGTCCCTTATTTTTTTGCTAGGGGCACCCACACAAAATGTTTGTATATAACCTTACGAGTGTGGTTCCCTTATTTTTATGCTAGGGTCCCACACTCTCATATCATGATGGTTTGATACTTAGTATATGTTATTAATTATGTATATAAAATTTATTTAGTGTGTTGCATTATTATATTGTTATCTTTACACACACTATCATATATGAATATGTTCAAGATTTGTAACTTTGTATATCTATTTTGTAACAATACTTACTTAATTATAAGATATAATTATTTGAAGTGCCCCTATTTAGAAAATTATCTAAATATGTTCATGACTTTCATTTACCATTTTATATACATGTTCTCTTATTACAATTATAGTATTGTAGATTTAATTTTTAGTTTTATTTTGAGACCCTCTTATTTTCTTCAATCTTGTGCTAATTCTCTGGTACTATTTTGCGCAGCGACACGAACTGAGCCCAGAAAAAGGATTTTGACGTAGGAAAAATCTATTTCTGGGCGATTGGTTCGTGTCGCCCAGCGAAATCCCACCACTACCCTACCCTGCCGCCAAGATTGCCTGCTAACTTCAGGATGGCCACCAGAGGCGTGGTGATCGGCAGGGCGTGGGTTGTAGTAGTAGTAGTTGCCGCCCCGATCTGTAGGTCGGCTTTCTCGTACAGAATTTTGATATAGGAGAATTCTAAATGGCAAGAAGTTCGTGGTAGTGGTCTCACTCGCCCCAGTTACCATACCGACACCCTTCTTTATTTTGGGTGAGTGAGTCAGTTATTCTGACATCTTCTTTGATTTGTTTTTTCTCTGGTATTTGTTAGCTAATTTACCTTAGAAATAATAAACTGAAGGATTATTTCGCTGGGTGACACGAACCAATCGCCCAGAAATAGATTTTTCCTACGTCAAAATCCTTTTATTGATTTAGTTAATCTTTTCAGATAATGGTGTCTACTATTTCCTAGGCATTAGCCTACATGAGCTATTAGCCTAACCAATTCATTGCAGATAATTTAAGACTGGTAGCTATTGTTTGTAGCCTGTAAACTAAGATTATATTTGTTCATACATGAACAAACCTTCGGTCTTCATTTTAGGATAATTCTAGCATCTAGCTGGATCTAGTTATATCGCAGATGAAAGCAACGAATCTTGTGAGATCTGGCAACGCGTGCGTATATCGGGTGAAGAGTGGTCAAGGACCACGCACCCACGCCACAGCGTCAGTCTTTCTTAAAACCACCTGGACAAGAGTTGTGGTTGACCTCTCTCGGCCTTTACCCTTTTTATTACCCGTTTCGCTTGTGTTTGAGTGTGTGTGTGTGTGTGCTGTTATTACGGCTTCTTCTGCTCCTTCTCGGCCTCATCAACATATGTGCCCGGGAACTCCAGGTTTTCCGTGTTCTCGTCTTTTGGCTTCGGCTGCGACGGATCCATGTCACTTGTAGTAGGTGCCGTTCTAACGTTTGTAAAATAACGAATCCCTGCACAGAATGCTGAGTGTGGCCTAGAGAGCAATAGAAGTTATTTTATAGTAAGACGGAGAATTGTAGGGTTTCTACCCTTCCTTCGTGGGAGGGTTTTATCTTGTCTTCAGCTAAGCTTTACCCAGTTTCCTACGTCAAAACTGCACTGTCACACCCCATGCTAGTGTTATGCCTTTGTCCCCTTCCTTTTCTTCCATTGATTCGTTGTTGGAAGTATCGGGAGGCCCTCAGGCTGATTTATGTAAAGTTGCCCCCCTCTTCCTCAGGAGTTAATTTGATTCCCAAGAGGGAGGAGGCTTTTTCATCAATGTCTTTTATTTCAGAGTTGGAGGCGTCCAAAATGGCGGCGCTTTTGGGGACGCTTGGGCTACAGGGCCCACCCTCCTTGGAGGGTTTGCTGATGCACTTCTTGGATGCTTGCTACCCCCCTCCTCATGCTGTCCAGGCTCTCTCCCCTCCTCCTGGCCTTGTCTTCATGGGTAGCTGAGGTCAGCCATATTGTATTGTTCCGCCAGAGATGATTGCCGCTTCTTTAAGTTAGAGGGAAGCTGTGGCGTCAGCCCCGCTAGTGATGTCTCCGCCAGTGGTGTCTGCTTCCCGTTCGGATCGAGGGGAACACGTGACGTCATCGCCGCTTATGACATCACTTCCATTGATGACCTCACTCACTGTTGTCTCCGCTGCACTGCCTCACTCGTCTGTGTCTTCATCATTTGCTGCCGTGACGTCATCTTTGCCATCCAGTTTGCTGCATCTCCCTTCCATGTCGTTAGCTCCTTCTCTTGCTGATCTGGCTGAGGCTTTATGCCAGGCTGGGAGGACTGGAAGCAAACGTGTTGCGTTGTGTGTGATTGTGTAAGGAGCCAGTGCTGTTTTCCTCTCCTTCTCTCCCATCTCCACCACGTTTACGTATCAAGCGTTGGAAGGCTAAGGACTTTGCCCTTTCTTTCGCTCCCATTCCTTTAAGCTAAGAAGGGGCCCCAGGGGCAGAGGTAAAGGGGGTCGTCGGTGGGGTGGAGAAGTGGGTAGTAGATGTCCTTCGAGTGGGGTATCTACTGCC
Organism: Macrobrachium nipponense; assembly: GCF_015104395.2. Lineage (NCBI taxonomy): Eukaryota > Metazoa > Arthropoda > Malacostraca > Decapoda > Palaemonidae > Macrobrachium > Macrobrachium nipponense. The sequence continues at coordinate 38,953,393 of NC_061087.1, read as the reverse complement.
ATTCAACTTCTCTCCCCCTCTCTCAGACAAGCCGCTGCTCAGGATGGTGTATCCTCCAGATTCTCTGAAGTTTTTGGCTCTCCGGGTAGAAGTGCAGAAGATGCTGGACAAGGATGCGATAGAAAAAGTGGTGCGTCCGTCTCCGGGATTTTACAGTCACATCTTGGTGCCGGAGGCGTCGGGAGGTTGGATACCGGTGATCGACTTATCCACCTTGAATCACTTCATCAGGAAGACAAGGTTCAAGATGGAGACCCCGCATTCAGTGTTAGCAGCTGTGAGGGAAGGTGACTTCATGCTGTTGATAGACTAGAGAGACGCATACTTCCAGATCCCTATTCATCCAGCATCCAAGAATTTCCTTCACTTCTCTCTCAGAGACAAGGTCTTCAAGTTCAAAGTCCTGTGCTTCAGGCTGACCACAGCCCTTCAAGTGTTCACAAGGGTCTTCTCTCTTGTCTCAAGTTAGGCCCATGCTCAGGGGATCCATTTGCTGAGGTACCTCAACGATTGTTTGGTTCTGGCAGGTTCCAGAGAGAAGCTGCTGGAGGACAGATCCTCTGCTTTGGTATTGTCTGGAACTGGGCATCGTGGTCAACCAGGAAAAGTCAAACCTCGTACCCAGTCAAAGGATTCTCTACCTGGGCATGGTCATCGATACAGTGGTTGCAAGAGTTTTCCTGTCAAATCAGAGGTTGGAGAAGTGAGTGGTGGCGCACGACTTCCTGTCGGAACCACATCAGTCAGCTCATCAGTGGCAGGTTCTTCTGGGAGTTTTGTCTTCCCTGGAGAAGCTGGTCCCTCATGGGTGTCTTCATCTTCGGTCTCTACAATGGAGGCTGGGGGAATTCTGGTCTCCAGCGGGGGACTCACCCCTGTTAAAGGTTCCTCTGTCTCTGGAAGTGAGAGAAGACCTTCGTTGGTGGTTGGATGACTGAAATCTTTTGAAGGGTGTTCCTCTGCATTCTCTTCCACCGGACTTCCTTCTGTTTTCAGACGCTCCCTCACAGGTTGTGGGGCTCATTTAGGCGGCCTCATTGCCTCAGGCATTTGGAGGACAAACAGCAGCATATTAACGTCTTAGAGTTGAAGGCAGCCTTTCTGGGTCTAAAGGAGTTTTGGGAGAAAGTAGAGGGTCACTCTGTTGTTCTCATGTCGGACAACACCACGGTGGTTGCTTATGTGAACAAGCAGGAAGGCCTGGTTTCACATCAACTTCACGCATTGACCGTCGAGGTTCACCAGAGGGCAGTCAGCAATTTGGTAGAGCTCTCAGCCAGGTATATCCCAGGCAAACGGAATGTGGTCGCAGACAAACTTGGTCATCGGGATTAGATCTTAGGCACAGAGTGGTCCCTTCTTCAGGTAGTAGCAGACAAGCTCTTCCAGGTTTGGGGGAGACCCATGCTGGACCTTTTTGCGACCCGCTTCAACAGGAAACTGGAGATATTCTGTTCAGTGGTTCCAGATCCTTTAGTGTTAGCACAGGACACAACATCCCTGGGGCAACCTGGAGGTGTTTGCCTTCCCTCCGTGTTGTTTGATCCGTCAAGTCCTGAACAGGTTGATGAGTTTGCAGGGTCTCAGGATGACTTTGGTAGCCCCTCTGTGCCCTCAGGCGGAATGGTTTCCAGATTTGTTGTCGTTGTTGCCGGAGGTTCCGAGGGAAATTCTCCTTTGGCAGCATCTCCTGTTTCAGCCGCATGCAGAAAGGTTCCATCAGTCAGTAGAATCCGTCTCCTCACGGTTGGAGGCTATTAAGTATCTCCTCCGAGCAAGAGGCTTTTCTCAGAGAACAGTAGGGTATATGTCCAGTAGTCTCAGAAGGTCGACCTCTGCATTTTACCAAGGCAAATGGGTGATCTACTGTGATTGGTAACGTAAACGGGGTTTTTCTCCACTCGGAACCTCTGTTCAGCACATAGCAGACTTTTTAACCTTCCTCAGAGATGAGAAACATTTGTCTGTTTCTACCATTAGAGGCTACAGGGCGGCCCTGAGTTTAGTGTTACGCCTTAGAGGTATCGACATCTCATCCTGGGAACTTTCCCTGCTAGTTAAGGGGTTTGAGCAATCGAGTTCTCTGAGGGAGGTCAAGCCTCTGACGTGGGATGTTTCCTTGGTTTTGAGAAGTTTCACTAAAGGCCCATATGAACTTTTGCGTTGCTCATCTGACAGGAACTTGACGCCCACATGGTTTTCCTCCTGGCCTTGGCATCATCGAAGAGAGTGGGGGAGTTGCACGGTCTGAGCTATGATGTGAAGCACACCAGGTGTTAGGGGTCAGTGTCCTTTGAATTTGTCCTGGAATTCGTGGCCAAGACCCAGAATCCCTCTGTGCACAATGATAGGTTCACATCCTTTTCCATTCCATCACTGAATGCCTTTTTAGGGGGTGATGCTCAAGAGCTTTTGTTGTGTCCTGTCAGGGCTCTGCGTTGCTATCTTTATAGGACATGGCACCTTAGGCCAGGCTGCCGCAGACTTTTTGTAAGCACAGGACGTACAAAGAAAGAGGTGTCAAAGATTACTATCTCTTTTTGGATACGGGAAGCCATCAGACAGGCATACTTGACTCTTGATGATTCCGCTGCCACGTCTGTGCAGGCTAGAGTGCAAGACGTTAGGGGTATTGGTCCCTCCCTGGCTTTCAAAAAGAACTTTGTTGTACATAGAGTGCTGAGTGCTGGTACTTGGTCTATGGACACGTTTTCCCTGGGTCCTGTGGTGGCTGCCCGACAGATTGTGTAACTCATCATTGCCCTTAATTTGTATCTTTCCTTAGATGATTGTGTGGATGAGAAAATGAGTGAGTTGGCTGGTCTCTTTCTTTCTCTTTTACCTTTCCTTTTTCCATTGGGTGGGTTGAGGAATAGACACGTCAATCGCTGGACTGGTCTGATACAGGTGAGTAAGGTAGTCATACTGATAGTTTGGTCTCTTGGTATGCAATTAACCAACCTTCTATTTGGTAGCATATGCTTGGCTCCTTGGCAAGGGGGAGTAGGGAGTGGTAACAAACCCTGGTGTGTTGGTTTGTTATTGGACAGTGAAAGTTTCTCTTTAGTTCCCTATGCATTGATTCTCCCTTATATCATTGTACGTCGCTCAGTGTCTGGGTGGTTAGATATCAATGTATCTAGCTTCTCACGGGCATTAGTCCCCCTCCGGATATTATTTCTTCTGGAACTGGACTGGTGGGTAGGCCCCCAGCTGGTTTAGGATGTCTGTACCTCCCTCCAAGTATAAGTCTATCCTATTGTTGTTATGGTTAGCGGGCTGCGGCCGGGTGTAGCATGCAGACGACTTACTATCGGGTTACCGACCCCGATCCCGTCTAACTGCATACAGTACTGTACTGTATACCCAGGCAACAAGTTTCTATACTTGGGTTATTTTCTGAGCAAGGGGACTCGGTCAGCAATTTCAACATGAGGTAAGTTTTTTTTTTATTAAATAAAATATTTCAAATTAAAACTAAGTGATTACAGGGGCTGATTTTGAGGAGTGAGAGGAAGGCATGCAAAAAAAATAGCTGACAAAACTACAACTAATTTATTGAAAAAACATAAGCAACCTAGCATCTCTAGGCTGTTATCCTTTTCATATTTCAATACAGTCACACACTACAATTCACCTTAACCAAGTACACCTGAACAGTTATTATTAAAACATTGTCAACAACAGCAAAAGGAATGTGTCACTTTTCTTTGCACATTGTTTTGCTGGCTGTATTACTGGTCACTTTTCTGCAGATTTGTTTAACCCTCATTCAAGCACCCCACTGGGTGTAGGGCGTTGATTGAACACCTTTAAAACAAAAAAATGAGACAATTAGATGGGGGAGCTAGACATTGAAAAAATCATGAATAGCATTAATATCAAGCTACACAACTAAATAAAATTAATTCATACAAATCAGAATTTGAAAAATTATTTCTGTTTTGCACATTGTTAAGACCAAAGGTTTGTTCGCGTATTAACAATTGACAAATTTTCTAAGACAATTTGTATTTTTCATAGCTACAAACCTGAGGTCTTAACATTGTACTGCCCACCTCTAGCCACCCCTCTGTCTTGCTAAGACATCCTAAGTTGGGAAAGACTGATGCTGTGGCAGGGGTGCATGGTCCTTGACCTCTCTTCACCCGATATACGCACGCATTGCAGATCTCACAAGATTCCTTGCTTTCATCTGCGATTTAACCGGATCCAGCTAGGCTCTAGAAATTATCCTAAAGTTAAGACCTCAGGTTGTAGCTATGAAAAATAAAATTGTCTTAGAAAATTTGTTGTATTTTAAAGGTGATTTTAATAACCCTGATTTGGTAGTTACCTAATGTTTCAGTGATAAGTTTCTATAAGTTGATAAACAGGCTACACTATGTTCATTTTATGTAACCTGCATATTTAGCATGACCTAAATAACCCAGGACTAGGTAATACCTAATGTTAAGTGGTAAACTTTTTCTAAACTCCATATCAGACTAAATTGTTAGCCTAGACCACGTAACCTAAGACTAGTTGAAAACTGGCAACTGGTGCCAGATGAGGTAGTAGCCTAACCTAAAGGATACATTTTGAGTATTGGTCTTTTAAATAGCATGTAACTTTGAGTGTTGAAGTTTGTAGTTCTGATTAGATATTATTTTAAATTAGGCCTAGAGGAAGTGCTACTTATATGGTAAAATAACCTAACAAAAAGGTTAGTACAGTAGTATTGATAGGTTGATTTTACATAGCCTAGTTTATATGTAACGCAACATATGTACTAAAGTATTTTAAGCTTAGCAAAATGATTCAGTTTGCTATGAATTGGTAGCCTAGCCTTTATATGATACTACAAATCAGTATATTCAAGGTTAAAAAATTACGGGGTTCAATAAATAGTACAGGCAGTCCCCGGGTTACGAAGGGGGTTCCGTTCTTGAGGCGCGTCGTAAGCCGAAAATCGTCGTAAGCCGGAACGACACTTGGAAATATGCCTTAAACTAAGAAAAAGTTAGAGACCTTACCTGTGTGACATGCAAGTATATTGCATGATGTGTAGTGTGGTTATTTCAATGGCAAAGGATGGTTCTTGAAGGTATAATTCTTTATTAAACTCTTGTGACACTATAAAGCACAATGTACTACACTTAATCCTTAGGTTAGATTATACACTAAACACTATATTATGCACTGTACACTTCGTAGTAGTATTTGTTAGATCCTGGAGTACACTAAAATCCCAGTCTGGTAGCTCTGGAAGGTAAAAGTATAACACAATTAGTACAAAATACTACACAAAGTCCTGAATGCAATATGTAAATTATAGATATCAAGAGTAAAAGAGTTAATGTATGTTAATTAATTCCTTACTTTTAGTTTATAATTCCTTACTTTGAGTTATATCAAGAGTAAAAAAGTTAATGTATGTGAATTAATTCCTTACTTTTAGTTTAAAGTTGTCCTGCTATGTAACCCTGGATGCACAAAGTCTTATGTGGCCCCATAGCCTACATCATTCAGGGGGTTCTGGAATGTACAAAAAATAATTTTGTCAGTAAGTACTCTATGCATAGTAAGTTACATACAGTAATATGCACCATACAGTGGTTTAATATCACATATAACATGTAGTATAAAACTTAATTTAGAAATTCCTTACATAACTTACCAACTTTTAGTGAGTCTCAAAGCTGTTACCTAGGTTGTGGGAGATGGAGGTGGAGGTGTAGAGCATTCATGATAAGGAGCATTCCAAACCTAACTTCAGTGTGCTTTATCACAGATAACAGGCTAGGATGATGGGCAGTCTGGAATGAAGAATTAATATTAAAGGACAGTATGTAACCACTTAGGTGTACAAAATTTATTGTACGTATGCAAACATTAAACACAACTGAGAATTCCTTACCTTCAGCAAAATGAAGACATGTAGGCTATGTAGAGGTCTGGTTTATGTAAGTCACAGGTGCATGCCAGTCTGGAATGATAATGTAATAGTACATATGATTATATAGTATGTATGTTACATACATAACATGGTTATTACATATGTAATAATAAAACATTAATAAAAATAAATGTCCTTACCAAATTCTAGTGGTTGGCTTGCTTACTGGGATGGCATATGGTACATGAGAGTGGGTGGCTGGGCTATGGAGTGGGATGGGAGCAGTGCTTGGGAGTCTGGAATGATAAAAAATATATAAAATGATAGTTACTACTACTGTAACTACTGCACATGTTATACTGTTTGACATATGTAGTGTGTAATACGTATGTTCAATATAAAAATGAAGAATTCTTTTACCTGAAGGAATGGGAGAGGTGATACTACTCGTATCAACTGATTTGGGCTCTGGAGAGGTGATACTCGTATCAACTGATGAGGGAACATCTACATCTGGAAAGAATGATAGGGTACATAAATAAATATTATAAGGTGGATGTAATTGTAGCATATGTACACTTTTAAATAATTTCTATTAGCAATTTATAAAACATTTTATACAAATTTGTTAAGGATTCCTTACCTGATGTATAGGGCGAGGCATCAAAACCATGGAAAGGCTCAGGGTCATCTGGGTCACTGTCACTATCAAAGGGGTCTGAAATGAAAAAAAAAAAAATAATATGGTTATGCAACATCAAACACATTGTACCACTATGTAAGTTAGTGTACGTATGTATGTAGGGTGTAAACAATTTCCAACATGAAAATGAGAAAATGAAATTGCTTACCTGATTGTACAGGTGGGCGGGCTGATACAGAGGGTCCAGTACAGGGGGATCTGGAACTGTCACAGGTAGTACAGGGAGATCTGGAACTGTCACAGGTAGTACAGGGTGGGGATCTGGAACTGTCACCACTTCTGCAATAAAATTACAAATGATGAAAATTAATGAAGTTACAATTTTACTCTTACATTTAGTTGTTACATTAAAAAATGAACACATTTTAATATGTACACTATGTAAACACATAAATTAGTAAAAACAGTTCAGAATTCCTTACCAGGACTAGGAGTGGGAGGTGGTGGTACTGGAGACTTGTGAAAGAAAGTGTCAAGCCTGGACTGCACACTTCTCTTCGTCTGCTTCTCCTTCAGGGTCTCCTTGTAGAAAGTCACCAAATCCATGATTCCTCTCTTGATTTTGTCAAACCTAGAAACGTTAGGGTCTTCTGCCTCAAAAGAAGCCAAGGCTCTCTCCAGATGAGTAAAACCCTCTGACAAGCCTTTCACAGTTAATGATCTGGGTTTTGGCTCTGGTGCCGCCTCCTCTCCTCAATCATTTGTTGTTTCAAGTTCTAGTAAGTCCTCTGCAGACAATTCCTCCTCCATGGGAAGCCAGCAGCTCTGTTACATCATCAGGTTCAAGATCTAGTTTCAGCCTCTTGCTTAGCCCTACGATCTTCCTCGTCACAGTCTCGACGTCTTCTGCCTGGTCAAAGCCTTCAAAACTGTGCACAAAACTGTGGACACAGTTTCCTCCAGGCCCCATTTAAAGTGGTCGTCTTCACCTCGTCCCAAGCACTTGCAATGTTCTTCACTGCATCTGCAATGTTGTAGCCCTCCAGAATTGCTTCAGTGTCAACTCCTTGTTAGCTTCTATAGCCCTCAAAGCAAAACGTATGGTCCTTCTAAGGTAGTAAGCCTTGAAATTAGCTATTACTCCCTGGTCCATTGGCTGTATCAGCGATGTGGTATTGGGTGGGAGGTACACCACCTTCACATTAGGATGCATGGTTCGCTCAAATTGAAGGGTGACCAGGGGCATTGTCCAGGACTAAGAGGGCCTTAAAAGGCAGACCCTTCGAAGTCAAATACTGCTCCACTGCTGGCACGAAATGGTCATTGAACCAATCTTCGAAGACCATAAGGTAACCCACGCCTTCTTGTTAGATTTCCAAATCACAGGGAGTTGACTCTTGAAAATGCCCTTGAAAGCCCTGGGATTCTCGGCCAAATACACCAGCAAGGGCTTCAGTTTCAAATCACCACTTGCATTGGCCCAAACAGCAAAGTCAGTCGCTCCTTCCAGCTTTATGGCCAGGTGCTGACTTCTCCTCCTTGGAAAGGTACGTTCGATTTGGCATTCTTTTCCAAAATAATCCAGTCTCATCCACATTAAAGACTTGGTCAGCCGTGTAACCACCATCCTTAATTATCTCAGCCAAACCACCTGGAAAAACTTTCTGCTGCTTCGCTATCAGCACTAGCAGCTTCACCTTGCAGCTTCACATTATGCAAATTTGCACGAGCCTTAAAACGGTTAAACCAACCTCTACGCGCAGAAAAATTCACCACCAGCACTGCCTTCGCCAAACTTTTTCACTACTGCCTCATGCAGAGCTCTAGCCTTCTCCTGGATCACACTTAAGCTCACCGGAACACGTCGCTGGTTCTGGTCCTCCAGCCAGATCATGAGCAATTTCTCCATTTCAACAATGCTCTGGCTACGTTGCTTCTCGTTTATCACCGTTGACTTCATCGGTGCAGCATCCTTAACATGCTTCAGAATACGTTCCTTATCCTTCACAATGGTTACCACCGTGGTCCTGCTCAAGCCTAAAGAACGGCCTATTTCGGTGTTAGTTTCTCCCTTCTCCGAACGCTTTATCACGTCATATTTGACCTCCATCCGTGATGACCTTCCTCTTCTTGGATGAACTATCATCGGAGGAAGTACTTTGGCGTTTAGGAGCCATTGTAAATTGCGAAAATGGCAAGGAATTTCAGCAACGTCTCAGCACACAACCTAGTGAAATGCAGGCAGGCACGCGATTGAAGTGGCGTCCTTTCGTATTGTTACGCTTGGCGTCCTCGACCGTCCGAGGTCGTTGTTCGGTCAATTTACCATACAGTTTAATAGCGTTAATTAATTTATGCACCTCCGCTCAAAAACTAGTTCTGCATATGAGGTATCGTTAAAAAGCATAACAAAACGTCGTAACCTTGGAATTTGTGTTGTAATCTAACCAGAAACTTAGTTTTTTTAATTATGTACTGGAAACAAGCAATGATTTTTCATTATATTTGCGCTTTTGGACTGTTTTAAAACTGCGCATCCCAAGCTAGTGTATTCATTCGCCCGCCCAAACTAGTTCCGCATATGCGGCGTCACTAAAAAAAATTAAAAAAATACGAAAAAAAAAAGTGTCAATCAATCATATAACCTCAAAATTTTTGTTGTAATGTAACCAAAAAACATATTTTTATTATGTACTGTGCTAAACTATAAAGGATTTTTATCATAGCATGCGTTTTTTAAAAGCGTCGTTAACTCGGAGCGTCGGAAGCGTCAGCGTCGTAACCTCGGAACAAGCGTCGTAACCCAGGACGGAATTTCCATTGAATATTTAAGAAAAAGCGTCGTAACCTCGGAACGTCGTAAGCCGGAACCGTCGTAAGCCGGGGACTGCCTGTAATGTGGTTTACGACTATGAAGCCTAGTTAATCAATAGGGCTACATATTAGAATCTTGTTTTGAATAAGTAGTAGCCTAACCAGATTAGGTATGAATCCCTTTTTAAAGTGAATATCCTTCTATTAGCCCAGAAACAATATGGCTGAGTATCAGACAAGAGGGTAGACTAATTTAGATAATAAAACAATGAGATATTGTATATATATGAGGGATTTGTTTATCCCTAATGTAAGCAGTGGCATATATTAACTGAGAACCTGCTAAAAAATCCTTTATGATGACCTTAACATAGATTATACTAGAGATGTTAACCTAAGTGGCTTGGGTTAATTATTAAACAGGTTAGTCACAAACTAGCTTGAGTGGTTTTGGTTGGTATTATAATTAAAATTAAAAACTTGATATAGCCATGACAAAAGGGCTAAGTTTAAGTAATACAGACAGACAGGTCTTCAAAGCTAATCCTTGGAAGGTTTAAGTTAACATAGATCTTTTATAAAATGTATTAAAAATATATATACACTTGTATTCAAATTGACCTGTAAAATGAGTTTTACTGTTAGTAAATATTTGCAGGTGTTCATGATAAAAAAATAATCTATACTAATTAAATTTTCTAATAATAAGTTTTTTCATTACAGGGCCATCTTGAGACATGACCCTCAATTAAAATGTTCCATAGCAGGTTGCTCAGTGCATTTATTGCCAGTGAGCACAGCCCATACCACCTGCTGTAAACATAGTCCCTTTAATAATCAGGACAAGTTTGTTCAATGGCTAGATATGTGCAAAATTTGTAGCATGCTCTTGGCAGCAAGCTTTAAGGATGAAACTGTCTGTTTTAGGCTGTCTCGTGGATCCTAGGGCAGCAAGGGTGAGGAAGGGGAAGATTACATCTATCCGGCAGAACTCCGGCAGCATATACTTATCCCTTTCTCCGAAGATCCATATTTGAACCAAAACCCATTAGCATCAGTCCCAACTACACCCTAGATTCATCGTGAGGAAATACAGGAATCCTCACTTGGAGGGGAATTGCTTAAGAATTAAGAGGTAGATTGATACTGAAAGAACCTTGCTGAACCCAGAAGGATTAGGGATACTATTCTCAACAAGCCATGGGGGAAATATTATAGAAGTAATTCAATCCCCCATGCAGCTTTCAGAAGCTGATCAGGATCCTTCCCCCAAAAGGGATGCAAGGATCCACCTGAACCCAATGGAAATGACAACAGTTTTAGAGGGTTATAGTAATTTGCCCAGGACCTCTGCCCCCAAGGGAACAGGCAGCTGCATCTCAGCTGTAGTCAGGTTACACATGCTTCTGCCAAAAGGGATACACAGTTTGCGGCATTTGATCAGTTCTGTAAGGAAATAAATGAGTAACATCAAACATGCCCATGCCAATGAATGGCAACAGATAATGGACATATTGCATGATTCTGAACATGAAATTAAAGAAATCAAGTCAGTAATGTATACACCAAAATGTAAATGCCTTGCATCTTGCAACAGAAAAGGGAGAGTGGAAACCATATCTGCTCAAACAAGAGTTAAGGCTACAATCCCAATTGGAACCAACAAAGTGGCCAGTTCGGATTATGAGTCTTACGCTCAAAATGTAATGGAGACTCCAAAATCCTACTCCGATACTGATGACCTCAATATGCATTTTCTCTCCAGGTGGTAAGGATCTCATCAATGAGAGGAAGACCATAATAGAAGTTGTACACGTTGAGTTTAGAGACAGGACGGCATTTTGTAGACAGAATGGCGCCTGATACCACCTTCGCCAGACATGGAAAAATCTCAAAAGGAAACTTCTCTTACCTGGGAATATTGCATTGAAATCTGTAGACAACAGTCTTTACCAGGTGAATGGGAAATGGATCTATACTTATATTATGAATAAAACTCAGGTTGGTCATCATGTACCACCAGCCTTCTGCCCCTTCACATTTAAAATAATAAACCATAAGAAAGCACACTCTCAAAATTATATAATACATAACTAGAAGGGGAAACCATTGGCAGAACTAAAACAATTTGCTTAGGTTATCCCAGTTTCAAAAAACTCCACCGAAGAATGGGCAACACTTCAACTTCCTTTTGACAGGAAAAAACTCCCCCTAGATATTGCAACTCGGCAATTTGGTACCCTGATGAGAAGGATATCAGAAGATACTTCATCACCAGTTTTGTGCTAGGACCCACTTCCTTAGTATCTTAACCATTTCCCCCCTTGCTAGAAGTTTCCACAAAAAGGCTTCCAGAAGAATCCAGGACAATTTTTGCTGCTGTGGCTAAAAGCGTTATGAGAACATTATGGGAAGCACTCACTTTTTAGATAGGGGCATAAAAGTGCAAATGGAGGTATTGGAAAACTCCAACTTCCCAATGTGACTGCTTTATTAGAGTCTAATGCAGTGGTTCCCAAACTAGGGGGTTCACCCCCCTAAGGGGGCGTGAAGTCATCTGCTCAAAAATATTTGTTTAATTAGAATAATAAAATCATATAAAGAACAAATATCTGCCATTACATACTTGCAAAGTATAATTATAGCAGTCACTCCAACCCATTTTCTATTAAGTTAGTTCCCCTTACACGTTTTGGACATGTCACCAATACCAACCACACTGATGCCACTGAAGGACTCATCACAAACTCCCAATAGTACTCCAACATGTCAACCCGAGCACATATTCACTTTGTCCACGTTAGGGATTTATTTCACTCTTCAATTCTGGATCACATACCTTTCTTTAAGTTATTAAACTTTATTAGCTATTACTGGTGAGCAATGTGATCATTTTTCCTTAAGAAATTTTTATGTGATTGCTTTCCTGTTCATACATACTCATACAATCCATATGTGATTATGGAGTGTTATTGTGATTTCATATGTGATATTACAATGGCTGTTCTGCTGCATATAATTGTCAATGTTTTCAGCACGTTCCTACATCATATCTGAAATGTTTGTTTGTGTGTATCGATGGTTGTTGCGTCGTTAGCGCGGGTCAACTGAAATTGTATGTGTGTTTGTGTGTAGTGTATATGATATGGTGAAAGGGGACGATGGAGTGGTGCATGCCAATGTGGTATGTTATATGACTACTTAGTTGCTCCATGGTGCAGTTTATAAATTTGTTGCTATTTTCACTTTGCAGAAATGTCTGGAGCGAAGAAATGAAAGTATTCAGGTGAATATATCAAGTATGGCTTCACTGTCACAGAGAGGAATAGAATTCATCTCCCTCAGTGTGTCATATGCCATGCAGTCCTCAGCAATGACGCCTTAAGACCTGGTCGTCTGGAGCGACATTTGAGCACAAACCACAAAGCATTAAAAGAAAAGCCAAAGGAGTTCTTCACAGCCAAACTGCATGAGCTGAATCATATGAAGCTGGACTCAAGCAGTGTTTTTCATCAAGAAGCGTGGAAACTGGTGGAAGCATCTTATGAGCTGTCACTACTTATTGCAAAAGCAAAGAAGCCTCACTCTGTGGGTGAGACTTGTAAAACCCTGCCTTTTGAGTGCTGCAAATACTGTGCTTGGGGAAGAAAGCCAAAGAAAGTTATCAAAGATTTCCTTATCACAAACATCATTGCACCTTCTGATGTAATTAGAGCTTTCACCGAAAAAATTAATCTTTGGAAACGAAAAGTACAAGTTGGGAACTTTTCATCGTTCTCACATCTGAATGAGCTCTTATCTGAGACGAGAAAACTTGAGGAGTTTATGCACTTACTGAGGAGTTTATGCACTATTTTCCAGATGTCACAATGGAGAATTCTCTTTGGACATTGGTGCAGAATCCATTTAACACTGATGTGGAGTTGTTACTGGAATCATTGCAAGAGGAAGCCATCGATTTGAAATGTGACTCGAGCGGGAAAAGGGACTTTGAAACAATGAAGTTAGAAGAGTTTTGGGTGAAATATCTCTCCATGTACCCAAAAGTAGGTGAAGAGCAACTTCGTGTGATTCATCCCTTTTCTTCTACTTATCTTTGTGAAGCAGGGTTTTCAGCTCTTGTTGTCCTGAAAACAAAACAGCGCACTGACTTGATGTAGAAAATGACTTGCGTTGTGCGCTGTCATCCTTCAATCCTAGAATTTCTAATCTTTAGTTCATAAATTAGTTCATAAATTGTGCCTTAGTCTCATGAGTCTTTCCAAATATTATAAGCCATGTTTTCAAATCATCTATTCTTAAAATTGCAAGTCAATTTTGCCAATTTGTCAATGTTCAAACTTTTTTTTCGCTTCCTTTGAACCAAATGTTTTGTTTTTAGTTACTTAGAAAAATGTCTCTGGAATGTACTATTATTTGTTTGAGTGGCTTTAATTATTAAAATTTAATACAAACAGAGATCTGTTTTCCTGAACAATTCTAAGAAATAAATGCAAAAATCATTTCACATGAACAAAAGAGGGAGTGTGGGCATGCGGGTCTACTGGAAGCAAAAAGAGGGGGGCTGTCAGGTAAGATAGTTTGGGAACCACTGGTCTAATGCCTTCTGTCAGGACCTGTTTGAGGATTTTGTTGTTACTCAAGTTAAAGAGCAGGCATGTCAACAAAACTGTACTGTGTATGCTCTCCTGGGAAAAGATTTCAGTAAACAAAAAGACAGAAATTTCCCCTTACCCAATCCAAACAAGGCTCACTTTGATAAAAAATCATATAGGCCTTCAGTCACCTCTAATAGTTCTCCTTATAAGCAGGTAGGTGGTCAGTAGGGACAACTCCCTCTAAAGGGACAACAACCTACTCAGCAAAAGGCACATCCTTTTCATAAGGTCCAAATACCGTCTTATCAGTGAAAAGGAAGAGCAACACCTGGAATGCCCATCAAGGGTAAAGGGAGAGGAAGAGGAGATACCAATAGGGATTGTTTGGTCGGGGGTTGGCTTCAAAGATATCACAAGGAATGGATGTCTTCTCCCTGGGGACAGCATTATTCTCAATGGGCTGGGGTGGAAATGGTCTCATCTCCCCCATCTTTGAAAGGTTTCTTTAAAAAACCAGACCCCTCACAGAAAGATTACATGCAAAAGGCCCTGTTAAAAGTAGCCATAAAGAAACATTCGTTATTTGTCACCAAGCACGTCTCTTTGGTGTTCCCAAAAAGGATTCCTCTGAACAAAGAGTGATCCTCGAACATCGACATTGAACAAACACATTGTTTCCCAAAAGTTTGGAATGACTGGACCTGGACAGTTTCTATAAATCTGAAAGATGCATACTGGTACGTCCCTATTGCAGTTCCCTTCCGCCACTTCCTAGGGTTCCAGATAAGGAAAAATATGTACAGGTTCAAAGTCATGCCTTTTGGGCTAAAGCTAAACATTGCCCCAAGAGTCTACAAAATTGGTGACGGTAGTTGTCCTAGAACTCAGTAAAGAAGGAATACATCTAATAGCTTATTTAGATGACTGGTTAATTTGAGGGGCCTCAAGAGAAAAGTGCTTGAAAAACCTAAGAGCAGTGGTCAACAGACTCCAATCAAAAGGTTTTATGATAAATTGGAAAAAAATCCCACGATACACCCAGCAGACAGTTTCAGTGGCTTGGAATGCATTGGGATACTGTCCACTGCCTTTTGTACCTCCCTCTCAAAGCACAGAACAGAATAAGGAAAAACCTCAAAAGGTTCCTGACACAACCCATTGTTTCCAGATGACAGTTAGAGTGTATGATGGGTCTGCTGCAGTTTGCATCAGTAACAGATCCAGTCAGATTACAACTGAAAAACTTGAATAAATTTTGGATGTTACATGCGAGAAAAAAGATGCAAGACAAATCTCACAAAATGAATCAGAAAGTTGGAGAGATGCTTCGGCCATGGACCCGGAAGGGATATCTGGCAAAACAGGTCACCTTGACTTCATCTGTAAAAGTGGCAATACACACAGATGCCTCATTGACATGTTAGGTAAAGAATTGTCTCATCAATTTCCTAGAGCTGATAGGTGTCTTTTTGTCTCTCAAGAAGCTCAAACCCCCAGACGAGATACATTCTATTGTCCTAGACAACACAACTATAATGTCCTGCATCAAGAAATTGGGTTCACGTTCACCTCCTCTCAATATGTTCATGTTAGCCATCCTTGGATGGCACAGGTGAAGAAGTGGCACTTGTCTGCAATTCACCTTACAGGGTCTCACAGTGTAATAGCAAACTCTTTGTCAAGGAAGATGACAGTCTCAACAGATTGGACATTAGACAACCACTCTTTTTAAACAATAAGCAACCTACTTGTCTCAACAATTGGACATTAGAAAACAAGAATCACAAACTCCCAGTACATGTGTTCCCAAATTTGGGCAGTCAAGCAATAGCAAGAGATGCCTTCCTACAAGACTGCAACTGGAAGACGATATATTTTTCCTCCATTGTCCCAGATTTCGAAGGTTTCTAACAAACTCTTAACCTTCAAAAGAACAGCTTACCTAGTAGCCCAAAATTGGCCAAACATGCATTGGTTCCTATTACTTCAACAACGGGTGGAGAGATCAATTTCACTATTGTTCACTGTACTATCCCAGAAAGTAAGAGGGAAAGTCATTTACACATCCTCCTTTCTAAGCCGAAACCTTCACGTGTGGATTTTTCAAAATATAATCTACCGTGAAAACTACTCACCCAATATTGCTAGGTACCTGGTGCGAAAACTATGGACATTATCTATCCAGCAATACCAGTCTGTATGGAAAATATGGTTAGATTATATCCATACTGATAGCCCAATTGAGGTTTCTCTATAAACACTTCTAAATTTTCATATATACCTCTTTGAAGACAAGCATCTTGCAGTTACAACTATTATGGCATGCAAGGCAGCATTAACAGAACCCATGCCTTATGGATTTGGGATTGATTCCAGCATAGACATTGTCACTTCACTTCTGCGGTCATTTTCCCTACAAAGACCCCCTCCCGAAAGACTTCCAATTTACTTGGTTCCTGAATAAGGTACTTAAACTTTTATATACCCTTCAATTCAATGGACCTAATGCGACCACAACTCACATGCTTCAAAAAGCAATTTTCCTGGTAGCATTAGCATCAAAACCCTGTATTAGTGAATTGGGCTCTCTTAGACGGGGACAATATATTACACAATCTGCTGATAATCTATTACTATTGTATTCTGGTTCATCATTCCTGGTCAAGAATGAGAATCCTTTAAGAAGGAAATCTATTCTTATAAGAAAACTCAATTTAGCAGACAGAACATTATGCCCAGTTCAAACACTTAAGGTTTACCTAGAGGCCACGGCAAACATCCGAGAAGGTCCGATTTTCCTACTTCCTAGCACGAATGAACCACTCTCTCAACGAGAGCTAAGAATAATTTTAGTGTCCCTCATTAAAAAGGCTAACCCACATTCCTTTCCTAGATCACATGATATTAAGAAAGCACAGTAAGTAGTACATGGTTGTCCTTCTTCAGAAATGTATCTTTTGAAGATGTCTCCGAATGTACTGGGTGTTATTAGAGTCAGTATTCTTAAAACACTACTGCCATGAGCTGGAACACATTCGACTGCACTGTGTATCAGTAGGTGTTATGGTTAGTCCTTAACCCATAGCCGCTATACTGAAAAACCAGGGGTCTCCTAATGGTTGGGTATGCTGACTATCTCTGGGGAAGGTGTGTCAAGACTGCAACCATACCCAGCATGCTTAGGTAAGTCACGGTAGAACTTTACACTAAAAACATATAATCTTGCTTAGTTTCATGTTCTTTTTACTCAAACTAGTGGCTTGACCTTGGACTGGAGATGTTTTAGTTTAAATTTTGAGATGGTTGGGATGGAAATTTTGGGAGCTTAGTTTTTTTGTCACCTGTCAGTTTCTTTGTAATACTCCTTTGAGGTTGAAACAGTGAAAACACTATCAAAAAACAGGTTTTGACTTAGGAAAATCCTATTTTTGGTATGTAGTTGCATTGAGTCCTCAAAACCCTCCCACTTCCCTGACAAAAAGCCATTGGATTTGGGTAAAGGCTTATCCTGTGTTGACCAACAGAGTAATGGTTCTTGGTCTTTTAACTGGCCCGATCATAAAACAAGGTGGGTAATGCACATGTACAATAGTCACTTCTGCAGTTTTGACGTAGGAAACTGGGTACAGCTTTGCTGAAGACAAGATAAAATGCCTTCTTGTCTTTGTGTCCATTATACTCTATCCATTATACTCGAGTCCATTATACTCTATTATGGCATAATATCCAGCTACAGGACCAGGCTAAAAGATATTTCTTTGATATTAGTTTAGTCACCATGGGGTATTGGCACACACCATGAAGGGTAACTCCTTTGAGGACTCAACAGCAACTACCAAAAATAGGTTTTCCCTGCGTCAAAACCTGTTTTCTATGCCTCTCCCCTTGTAGGCCGCCAGAGTGCCAGTCTGTCACATTTCTCAGCTGCCAATGACTCTCTCTGTTCCTTGCTGTGCTGTCAGCTGTGTCATTGCCACCAACTTCCATTTCTGTGCCTTCTGACTCTCTCACCCAGACTATTTTTTATAAAGTCGAAGGTATTTTTATGAAGAGGTTTGATTATTCAAAGATCAAGGAATCCAAGAAGAGACGTCGTAGATACCCTTCTTCATCTTCGTCTTCATCTTCATCATCATGCTCTTTGTCTTCATTGTCTGTTCTGTCCTTCCCTGTCAGACACTGGAGAAAGAGACTTCTTAGCCTCTCCGCGTAAAAAGTTTTTTGAGGCCTCTTGAGAGTCTTGTTCTTCTTCTCCAGTAGTTGATCTATGTTCAACCAAACATGCTTGTGCCAAATCTGTTCATGCCTCTGCTCATGTTACCTCTCAGAACCATTCTTCCATCAAGGCACACATACATGTTCCTTCTGCCATTTTCGATGTCCCATGACCAGTTGATGGCTCCTGTGCTGCAGTGATTTTAGACAGAGATTCATCCTCTAGGACTGCCAAACCTACAGATTGTGCTCCTCCACAGAAGACATCTGTTGTTTCTACTCCATGTGCAAGTGTTTCTCAGGTTTGTAGGAAGGATGACAAAGCCCCATCAAGAAATAAAAAATGCAGGAGCCCTCTCCCTGGAGGTCTTCCTCTCCTGTCCACGTCTCACTTACTGAAAGTCCTTGAACTTCACCTTCATAGCATCATTCCTGTTCTTGTTCTCCTAGAAGAGACTGTGTTCAGTGTTTTCTCTCACACAAATATGACTGATTCGTGTTCTTGTTCACATGGACGTGACAGAGCTATGCCTAACATGAGTCACTCACATGAACATGACCTTGATTCATGCTCTCGTTCACACAGCCATGAACCAAGCTATATGTACCACAAGTCCTGCACGGCCTACTAACAAATCATGGCATTTATCTCCTCGTGACCAGCGCTTTTGTCCACATGTCCGTGACCATGATATTTGCTCTCGTTCGCACTGCCGCGACCAGTCTTATGTCACAGGAGTCCTTCACGGGCCTCGTGATCTATCACAACGTTTATTTTATCATAATTCTTATTTTCATTCCCATGGGCAGGTTTGAGACAAAGAAGGTTCCAACTTGCCCTAAGGACTTACAGGCCCCCAAGAAAATCTTAGGCCCTGAAAGAGCCTATGCTCCAGTAATAAATCAAGACGTTTTAACTATGCCTGACTTAGCTGACAGTTTGGATCATGGCTCTCGAGGCTAGTTTGTGGAGGATGCATACCATCAAGAGTTCTTAACTTCCTATTTTGAAGTCGTTGAATTAATTTGTGGTTATAATGACTTGACTGAAGAGACTGTGCCAACCAGTTTGGATTTATCTTCAGTATCAAAGTCTTGCTAGGATCTAAAAAAAAAAAAAAAAAAAAGAGGCAAAGACATCTCTAGTGTTCCCGTGCTTCAAACTTGCCTGCAGAATTCATAAATAAGTGAATTTTCTTATCTCAGATCGGGATAACTTTATGTATGTAGGTCTTTCAAGTTACCACCTACACCTCTTTCTCAACAAACGAATTTATGCAACTTCAGTGGATGCTTTGCAACCAAGGCAAGTCGATTCAGGCCCAGTTTGGTTAGACACAGGTATATCCTTGGACCAAGTCAAGGTAGAGGACACATCCTTTACCTTTCAGGAATCTGCAACATTGGAAGCAACTGCTTCATCAGCCTTCCAGACTTTTTCATGGTTAGACTTATGGTTAACAGCAGTGCCAAAGATGTCTTCCACTGTGATGACCACCTCTGAAGACAGTGCCTCCTTTATTAGATTGTTATAGTCTGGTGGGGACACCGTCTTACTTGACCCATCTAACATCTAACATGTGGGCCAACTGCTGCTTAAAAGAAAGGATTCTGTCCTCCCCAAGTTCTCGAGGTTCATAATACTGATTCGGCATTAGCTGTGTGTTCTCACACATGAGCTCACTAAATTGTTCTAGAAACTTCCATGAACATGCCCTGTTTGGTGCACGAACAGACACACACGACTGCATTTTTCTGACATCACGATTACACGACTTTTGACCAGCCAGGTCAACTTGCGCACCCGCGCCCTCACCGATGAGACTTCATAATGTTATGCTTACATATACTTTGTGTCGTTTAACCACCTAAAGTATTCGCTGATATCTTGAAGCTTTTCCATAACACTCATGACTGCTGTTACACATTCCAATCTGTTCATGACAGTCTGTTGCACCCTAATTTTAATTACTATCGTTATTCAATGTGCAGGTAACATAATTTACAAAATACTCTTTGCATTTTGATTTAGTATATGTATAAAAGTATCTGTACAAACTACTCAGCACCTAGAATTTAAATATTTGAAATATCTGTATATAAAATCAATATAAAATACTTTTGAAATGCAGTCCCTTAAATTGACTTTATGAGAGAACTAATGCATATAAAACATATTTCAAGTCTGTTTCTGTGAAAATGGAACTTGGTTTCTCTCATATTGTATATAAACAGAATTTGCATTTTATATAAAGTAAAACAGATTTTCAAAATTCATTGGTTTCCAGTCCAAAGCCTACATAAAAACCCTGTGACCATTATATGTATATCTATTGAGCATATGTAATATGAATGTTGGATGAGCTAGGTTCTTTGCCCAAGTAAGAATTAAAGGAAATGAATATGGTGACAAAACAGATCAAATCTAACCAAACTGGAGAGGATTTCTTGGTATTATTATACCTTATTATTGTGGATGAATGTCAGACTTCTTTGAATGATGAACAAAACTGCATCTAAAACAAGATTGTGATATTCTTTATTTCTAAAAGGATTTCATATCAAATTGTGATATTCTTTATTTTTAAAAGGGTTTCATATCATAGTATGTCTAGCTTGTCTTTGATTTGGTCATCTGTGTACACATTTGGCTCATTGATATTTTTTCAAGCTCAAATCAGTTTAATTTTAGATAAGAGAATCAGATGTTAGATGTTAAGTCAGCAAATGTATCATATGAAAAAATAATTACAAAATTATCCTTTATCATTGGTACTTGCGTACTTACAGACAACATTCAAAGTTAAATCAAGGAATTTTAGTACTTTATTTTCGAGGATATCAGTTAGATAGTATTTAGTAATTCAGTCAGTAACAGATAATTAGAAAGAAAAATGTTTGCTGAATCACAATCAGGTACTAATTGCTTTGAATGAAGCTAAACAATAATGAAGGCAACCTAAGTATGGAAATTTGGTTCCAACAAGTGTGTTCAGTGTTTTGAAAGTAGTTGAGATGTTAAAAGACTGTCTGTACAAATAGAGGATCCACTAAAAATTTCTGTTGCATAAACTTGAAAAGTGGCTGAAATTCCCGCACTACTATCAGAATGCATGTTGATTGTTATCCTGTGAATATTCACATATGTGAGTTTCATAAGTTTGATACTCAAAGAAGGAAACAGATAAAACTCCTATTTTTTTCTTTCTCACAGTATAAATAATTTAGCATTACAAGTTTCATCGAAAATGGCCTCCTAGTTGCCAGTTATCTTAAATTCCAATTTTATGGAAAGTAAATATTACCTAAAAAAGATTTTGAAATCAGACAAAAAAGGCTGAGCACAAAACTGAAGTATTACCTCAAAATTTGAATTGACTTTAAATTAGTTAAAACATAACATGTACAGCATTAGTATGTCTATTTTGTTTAAAGGAGAGTAGATATTTTCTATATTTGTAACAGACCTTGTTTTTCCTCTTCTCTTCGCAGTATAGATCAACAGGATTTGTGATAGTAATTCACTTTGTCCTAAAGAATTTAGTAAAACAAAGGAAATGCAGCAACAAACAGATATTGTGCATGTGTGTGTGTGTGTGTGTGTGTGTGTGTGTGTGTGTGGAAAACTTTTGTATCATTTACAAAGAAGTTATATGTGATTCTCATCTCATATAAGAATAAGTTGACATTTTACCATGGATAAGTGAATTATGTTAAGAAATTTCTACCCTAATTAAACTTAGAGAATTACAAATAGCCATTACTAACAAGAGCTGCCCTCTCATATAAACCTGTTATATAGTTTTGCGATGAAGTAAACAAAAGTGATAATTCATTCCTTCATAATTTTTGTTTATATATTGCATCTGGCTATTAGTTTTTCCACATGGGTTATAAAGCGTTCATGTCTTGTAGAAGTCAGTCTCACTGATTCTTATGGATGTTTGATGTGCATTTTCTTCAAATTATGATTAGTTTCGTCGGAACTGCAACCAAGACTAAAAAGAAAATTTAGCCAAAGCAAAGCGTGTTTTTAAAATTTGCATCGATTACAATAGCTTGTAGTTCAGTGTCCACAGCCAAATCTGGGACCAAATTTCCGTAGAATTTCGCGCTGGACTCCACATTGAGCAATAAGTATGTGAATGGATTTTCATTATCCTTGGTTATGGGATCCATTATTTACTATCATATTTAGACGACTTCGCTAATTGAACCATTTACTAACAACCTCCAATTCTTGGCAGTCTCACAAATTCCGAGGAGGTTTTGACTTCTTTGAGTAAACCAAGGGTAGGCACAGAAGTCGTCTTATAAGAAAATGACATTTTAATGGTTAAACCATTGTCTCTATTATCATAAATAGATATATGTTTCTTACAAAAAACTCTGTCAGTAGAACAACGGCGTTTTCTGTCATTTCATCTTTGAAAACACTTCATTTTCACGTTTATCCAAGGGACTTTTATATAAAAGATACTGTGTCCTTAGTCATTTTCATATATGATGTAGTGTGGTATCAGTGAGTCTTTTTAATTTCAGGTATTATGCAACTTCCTTTATTGATCACATTTCTTTCAATCATTCTAATGTGGATCTGGCTTTGGTAGGTAACCATCATTTGAATTTGATCCTACCCTACCTTGATGCACAATTACTATCCCCACAGTTTTAAATAAAAGTATTATGCATTAATATGTATGTGCTAATTGTGTTTCTAAATGGCTTTCAGTGCCTCTTATTTTCTTACATACTTTATCATATGCATACAATATATACATGTATCACAACGTCTAAGTCAGTGCTCTGGTATCGTTACTCTTAGGGTTTTATTGATCTTTTTATTCATTTTTAATTTTGACTTTTAATTTAACTTTTTGTATCTCTTATTTTGCACTATTTCTTTATTTATTTATTTTATTTTTGAAAGATGACTAAGGGCCTTTAATTGCTTTGACTGTATAGCGTTATCTCCCCAGCCCACAGTGATCAATCACAGACAAAACGACTCACATAATGGCAGTAGATTAGAAATTTATAGAATGGCTAAAGCTATAATACTATAATATTTTACCATTATACTCACAAATAATCTACATGAAAAATAAAGATCGCCTTTACTTCATGCCTTAGCTCACACTTTGCAAAAATTAAACTTATCTTTGAACATTTAAGTTGTAGAAAAGATATTTTTCCTTAAATATGATATTAATCAACATGAGGGCATTGAACATTTTCGTATTCATCATCGGTTTAAACAACAATCCCATGGAAAAAAGGGTTAAGCTACTTTAACCATGTGATGAAGAAATGGAATATCAGTGTCCAGTAATCATAAATTCAATTATTAATACATTTTCACTTAAATTTGTGAAGCCTTGCCTTTAGGTATGTAATTGCAAATCAGCCACGGGAACTCTGGGAAGTAGGTGCTGCTGTAACAGAAGGAATGAAAGGCTTCAGGATGTGTCTCAATCTCTTAACCAGATCATAAGTGCGAGTGGGAATCTGACTTCATGCCAACTTGAGGGCCATTGACTCCCTTGATGACCTTGTTAATCCTTTTTAGTTTTCTGTAAAAGAAAACTATTGAGATACCTTTGTCTGTCCATTTGCACTTTTTCTGTCTGCCCTAAACTACTGAAGCTAGAGGGGTGCAAATTGGTATGTTGATCATCCATCCTCCAATCATCAAACACCAAATTGCAGCCCCCCTAGCCTCAGTAGTTTTTATTTTATTTAAGGTTAAATTTAGCCATGATTGTGGATCTTGCAATGCTATAGGAATGGACACCAACGGGCCGCTGCTCGTACAGAATTATACATTGTACAGAAAACTCCTTTGCCCTGAAGAAACTTCGGTGCATTTTTTACTTGTTGTTTTGTTCGAAATAACAACTTACAGGGTATCACAGCGTCACTGGATATGGAGTCCCTTTTGCTGAATACACTCGTAGACAGAACCAGTGGTTATAACCTCTAGAATGTGTATGAATAAATTGACTGCCTGTTTGGAGTCATTCGCTGGCATCATCTATTCAGAATCAACTGTGAAGTAAATTTGGAGGATTCGATGCTGTCAGACAAATCTTGACATTTCAAATTCCAATCTAAAGTTAGAAAATCTATGCAAATAATTTTCTCTTCCTGGAACCCTCTCATAAACATTCCCATATGATATATACAATTTGAATTTACATTTCCGTAAAAGGTCTGTGCTTATAATTTTAGCAAGCATCCAAAAACTGTCAGGAAGCCATGTGAAATTGTTACTGGGAAAATGCTAAATAAAAGTCAAAGCAGCGACAAGTCTACAATGTTCGAAATGTAATTACGTAACTGGTATTCATGAAAACATGACGGCAAAAGAATCAAACCAATACTGTACAAATTCAGTCTTCAATATTTTGTGAAGATTGTGATTGTATTTACGTATCACAATTTCACAGCTTGAGGTCAGTTTGGTAGAAAAAATGGAAATATTTCTGGAAAACAGCATGCTCGTACACACACATTTACGTGTGCCGTAGCTAAAGTTTGAATACTCTGGTTTTAAAATGTGAGCCAAGACAATAAAAAGCCAATAAACATTCATTGACCATCGTAAATTTGAGAATTGGGTAAGACAAACAAGCTAACCTTCCTAACAAGCCACCAAAACGCTAATCACAAATTCGTTTTTATCTTTAGCCGAACTTTTCATAAATAAATTACATAAATATTTTATGTAAAAATCGACGTTCGCAGAATGCTAAAACATTCAACTCCTTTTGCGCGCCTTTGTTGTGGTTTCTTAATGATTCTTTCTCTAATAATGCTTCAGTTGCTTCTCTTGTAGAGTATACAAATAAATTAATATAAATTTCATCTGGATGGAAATTTGCCTTTTTGTTAAGTCGTGGTATACAACCTGTTAAAAACATTATTTGCATAGTGAATTAACAGGTAAGTTTTGATATGATGAGGGCAGATTGCCATGTAAGGTGAAAAATAAATATAGGTATTTATTCAAATTTATTAGCTGAACTAATCTTCACTTCATAATATGAAACTTCGGTTGTCTGCAGTCGTCTTCATGTTTGCTGAAGTTGGTTTTTTTCACTATGGAAGACTTCCAGGCTCCTCACAAGATGATTTATAACTTAGACTGAAATAAAAGTAAGAAAATTCTAATGTGCTTTCAGGTTCATGTACATACCTATCTATAGATAAATACTTGTCATTCTAGTTCAGTTGTATAAATGTGTTTTGAAAATAAAATGAATGTCTCCACCCAGAACTGTTTTGAAAAATGCTCATACAATAAAATAGCATCTGTTATAAGTGTTACTACTTTAGTTAACAACAGTGAGAGAGAAAATATCTATGTTAAATTGAAAAATTCACTGAATAATGAATTCCCCAGTTTGGAGAATGGGGTAGTAAATTAAATGCTTTCTGAACCAAGTATGCTAATTGACCCAGCAAATTCGACATCTGACTTGATTGCTTGTTTTTTTTTTTTTCTTTACTAAGTTATAAGAAGCAAATATCTAACTCACATTAACATGGATAGCCAACACTCCGTCGTCTTCCGAAGTCTTGATTTCAATATAGGCGGTTCCATCGCCGTTAACTGTTACAGACTTGCCGGTACAGGATCCTCCTTCCTTGGAGCCAGAAATGACGTCACAGTAGGTACCAGCTGACAGGCAAGTCTAAGGAAGAACCGATAATAGTACGATTTGGAAGGATTTCGTTACTGCTGGTTATATCTCTCAACTTGAGCCTAAAAAGGTATACATGTAGAATAACCACAATAGCAATGCATTTCTTCTTTCAGTGAATTTCCTTCATTACCTGCAAAGTTTGTGTGAAGTCGTAATTGTCATTGTTGATGGCGATAAATCCTCTGTCTCCTCTGCAGAAAGCAATCTGGTTGTTTCCATTGTCCCACCAGTCATTCATGTCAGTTCCTTTGGCAAAGCAAAAGGACGCTTGAGTCAGGATTCTTTTTATATGTATGAATGTAAGGAACAGTAGAAAATATGGAAGAAATGGGAATACTCACCAATTATTATCAAACGATTGCCAACTAACAGGAGAAAGACGAGAAGTCATATACTTTATCGACGTTACTTCAGGCGATAATTATAGGTTATGGCTCTACAATAACACATCTGTATGTACGTAATTTTCAGCTACACTAGAAATGGTTCTTAATCGTATTCTGTTCCTTTTACATATCCTTTGTTGAAGGACTACTGTGGGTCTTCGCTCATCCTGTTATTCTGAGAACTCCATCCAAATTTCATGTGGTACTCAGATATGTACCATTAATGAAAAAGGTCGTCTACAGGAGAATGAGTCTATATTGTAAACGTGATTATTGTACTACGAGCTTGTTAGTGCATGCTACGAGTGCTGGAATGGCGCTGCTATCTCCCCTACCCTCCCAATCCCCCACCTGCCCACTGGGGCAGACAAACAGGTTTGCAGCAGGAGGGTGGATGTCTCTCTTACCTACCCCAGTCCCTCCTGGGGCGGACAAACTGGTTTGCACGGTGTGGGTAGCTGTGTCACGTCTCCCCTACTGTCACCTGGGGGTGGGGGGGGGGGGACATAGCAAGATCCACTCGGATTTAATTATCGTAGATATTTTTCTCAATCATCGGGAGATTCATTTGAGGGTGCCAGAAATCATTAGAATGGGAGGAACAGGAGAAATAACTTGTTTCTCGGAAGTGGGTGAGGTCAATAAGTATGCTGCAGTACTCAGTCTCGTTTGAGTTCTCAACTACTGCCTTAGTTATAGAGGAAGCTACTTGCAGAAAGAGAGAAGTAAAATTAAGTAAAGTGGAATGGAGAGAAGCGGACGACTGAAAATCAACATAAAAAAACAGCTACATTAAGTGGAAAGATTCGCTTAGCTAAACTAGTGGTAAATAAAAGTAGCTATCTGTAACAAGCAGAATTTTACGATGCATGGAGAAGTAATAAACTTATCAGAGGTGGGAACATTAGCAAGAAAACCTGAAATTTTGAAGAGGCGCAACTACAGAATCCTCAGATGCATCAATGAAGCATGGTCTATGGTGAGAGGATTTCATAATTTATTAGATAATAGACTGCAGGAGAGAGGTATGTCCAGTAACTGGAAAAATAGACTACTATTTCAAAGACTGCAGTGGTATGGACATGTTATAGGAAGGTATGAGGAACAATTTGTCAGAAGAGTAGTCAATGTGGAAATAGCAGGATTGCAGGACAGTAGGAGGACTCATGGATAAGGGACAGATCAGATGGCTATACAGGCAGACAGTGCTTAAGGCAGAAGAGAGTGGAGAGAACTCATTTCGAGTCTAACCTCGAAAAAGGAAATCTGACTGAAAAATCCTAATAAAGATAGGGATGACATGATTCCTAAAACAGGAAAATTCTGCCTTTGGAAAATTTATAATTATCTTTCTGGAAGTGCAGTAAGGGAAAAACTTTTAAATCTCTTGTTCATCTTGAAAATACAGTACCAAAGTTGCCCTCTTTAATAAGAATCCAAGGCTCAGTTTTTAGGTATTCATTCTCATTATAAATGGAATACTGATGTGCCTCAATTTACCAGTACAGCAAGAACTGGAGCATAATTACCATGGGCAACATTTCGGAATTCAACCATGTTGAAGATCTGCCGCCATCTGTGCTCGCACATCCATCCGCCTCCGCAGGTTGCATCAGGGTTGATGGTGGGACCGACGATATTCTCCTGGCCGTCCATTGGAGGACCCACCCAGTCATTCTCATCGTGATCACCCACCCAGTGTTGTTCCCAGTAGTAAGAGGACATAACACGGGTGAACCCATATGGCCAGGCTAACATGAAAGCAGTTGCCATCTAGTGTATAAAAGAGCAACATTATACATTAGAGTATGTATGTAGTATGTACACAGACACATATATATTTATATATATACGTATATATATGTGTGTGTATATATATATGTTATATATATATATATGTTGTGTGTGTATTGTGTATATATATATAGATATATATATATATATATATATATATATATATATAGATATATATATATATATCTAAAAAAGGAGCCCATAAAAATGCTAAAATATAGAAAGTAATTACTATATTTCAGAGACTGCTGTCTCTCTCTTCAGTTAGGTAATGAATGAGAAAGGTTACAGAAAAGGCCGAAGAGATCCACCCTTTTCTGTAATTTTTTTCTGTAACTTCTCATTCATTACCTACCTGAAGAGAGAGACAGCAGTCTTTGAAATATAGTAATTACTTTCTATATTTTAGCAATTTTTTGGGCTCCTTTTGTTAGATGGAATTTCTTTTGTTTTAACAGACTATTTCTTATATATATATTATATATATGTATTTTATATTATATATATATATATTTATATATATTAATATATATATATATATATAGTATATATATATATAGTATATATAATATATATATATATGTATCATATATATATATATATAATATATATATATATATAATGTGTGTTCTATTTCTCAATGTATATATAATATAATATATATATATATATATATATATATTATATATATAGATGTATATATACTATATACATACATACATACATACATACATACATACATACATACTACATACAATACATACATACATACATCATACATACATGTATATATGTGTATGTGTGTATGACAAAGCATATACAAGTAAGTATATAAATTTATCATTATTTACAATTCCTCACTTACTTTCAGTAACGTTATTGACAAGTTACATAGAAATTTACCTCTTATTTTTGCTACCTAAAAACTGTAATTCCAAATTTCTTAAGGATGATTTGACATCGACAGCAAGCCACTATGATAATTAAAAACACTTGCCTAAGGAGAATATAAAAAAATTCCTGTACCTTAGTTTGGGCCTTAGCTTCCAGATTTAGCTAATTGGATAGGGTTTGGGGGTAGAAGTCTCCAACTTAAAGTTTCCTTGTCAGTAGGGTTTGGCATTCAATCTTTGACTTTTCTCTGTTCTTGATGACTCTCTTGAATTAAAGTAAATTCCAGAAAGGTACCTTAAACACAATATCAGGACGCTGTAATAAATCGTTTTTGCTGATACAGAGGACATCTCAAGCGACAGGAATAATGTTTCTAACCTTGTATAACCTTGCATCTCGGAAGGTAAGAATCATCTTTCCTCCAGCACCGTGTCCTCTCTGGTTGTCATGATTGTCGATGAAGACAAGAGCATATTGCCTGTCTATCATCCCCCATCCCTCTCCGAAGTTCACGAGCCATTTGAGCTGGTTACTGCCACGGAAAGCCTCACCCAAGAACTTACCATACTTGAACTCGGTCACTCGACCATTGCCAACGTATTCTTTGCTGGTGACGGCCTCTCCACCTGGAGGGAGAGTTGGGTTCCTGGATAAACTCGCAACTTCCGGGTAATCAATGCAATATATAATATACATTGGATTCTATTGTACATAGTGTTCCTGTACTTACCTAAATCAATAACTTCTTGGAAAATAAAAGGTCTGGCATTGGCACCAAAATGCTCAGTGTTGAGGTCTTTGAGACCATCGAAGATAGCCTGGAAAGAAATACAACGAGTGATGAAACATTTTAAAGATTTAGGGAAAGACTTGACGGAAATTTTAGTTATAATATTTGGTTTTCATTTCCAGGTAATAAAAGAGATTCACTCTACTGAACAGCAAAATAATTGCTACGAGGTACCTTCATGTCTCCTGGCCACATGTGCTTGCTGGCATCGACTCGGAAGCCAGCCACACCGTAGTCAATAAGCTTGTTGAGATAGTCCTGGATTTTCCCTCGCACATATTCCGTTCCTTGATTCAGATCATTCAGACCTGATAGTTTGCAGTTTCGGACCTGGAAGTAAACATCCGGTGAAGGTTCTTACTGAGAGTGCAAGTGTCAAATATTGATGCGCTGCTCCCTCGACAGTTACTGCAGGAATTCCAATGACTCCCTGTGGGTTACTAACAGACTATGCTTCTACTTTGTTTCATCTTTAAATGATTTTTCTCTACTATCATGTTTCATTATGCTTTTATTGTTTCAGACTGCATTTCGAATAGTAGTTGGTGTTCTTGGAATTTTCATAAATAAACAATCAAAATTAAAGAAACATTTTAATTCAAGAGCTTATTTTCTTTATTTGATCCAATGCGTGGGACATGTGAGTTAGAGTTCATGTCCAGAAACAATAAAATTATCAGTGATAATGTAATGTACCCTCAGAATATGGAACTTAATTAAAACAAGCATCTTTTACGAGAGCATGGTCTAAACTATATTTTTTACGAAACTATTATAGAGTAGATAGTTTTTTAAGAACTGGAATTTTCAGTTAAGACATGACTTGAGAATCGGTAAATACTTAGTTTACTTATGAGCTATTGTACAAATCGTTTCTTACCTCAAATTATGCAGCAGATAAAATAATAGAATTTCGGAATTTTTGCAAAAAAATTACCTCTGCTATCTGGAAAGTGAAGTCATCTAAATTTTAAAGATAGCCCCAATGAAGTTTTTACTAGCAAAATGAACGGGTAAATACCAATATCATGAGTGTAAGTTACACTGATAGCCTGTTTTCGGGTCGGGTTTTTTCTTTATTTTTTCTTAAAGGCCAAGTACTCATATATCTCTGGTAAAATGAAATTGATCTACACGATAGGGATAGCTGAATTAGCCTTACGGAATAAAGAATTTTTATTTTTTATTTTTTGTGAAGTTGAGAGGCGGAGTTGGGTGTAATTTGCTCATTATAATTCCTATAAAAATAATGGAAACGCAGAAGGCGACCTTCTTTTAAAAAGGGTGGAAGGAGTATGCCCACCTAGTTCCGTTTGTGGTGGCTAAGATTCTGGTCATGGCCTACTAATCTTGACTTAAAAAAAAAAAAAACTGTAAAGTGTGCCGGAGTTTTGTTGCCACAATCAAGTTTTCTGTATAGCATATAATGCTGTATGAAACTCTCAGCCATGGCCCATGAAACTCAGCCGCGGCCCATGAATGTTCCAGCCACGACCCGGTGGTGGCCTCTGTTGTTGACACCTCTTGCAGTGCCAGGTACATGATCATGGCTAACTTTAACTTTAAATTAAATAAAAACTACTGAGGCTAGAGCGCTGCAATTTGGTATGTTTGATGATTGGATGGTGGGTGTTTAACATACCAATTTGCAGCCCTCTAGCCTCAGCAGTTTTTAAGATCTGAGGGCGGAAAGAAAAAGTGGGGACGGACAGACGAAGCCGTCTCCTTAGATTTTTTTTTTTCTTTTTTTCTTTTACAGGAAACTAAATACATGAATTTTGTCTGGAAGTGTCATTACCTGGTTGGCATCACTGTAATCCTCGATGCCTCCCGAGGCAGTGTGGCAGTTGCCATCGTTGAAATCGAATCCAGAGTAGGGCACTCCAGGGTAACTCTGGGCGCCGGAATCAAACGATGTTCCTCCCGTGCCCACTGTACCCGAAGGCCATCCTCCCGACATGTGATTGATGACAGCGTCTGCGTAGATTCTAAACAAGAGAAAGTCTTCGTGTTGTTCTTATTCAAGGAAACGGTAGCATAAACCTCAAAACAGTTTATGTGTATGAACAGTTTAAATGTGTATCAATCGAGACATTTTTAGCTTTGCATGATTACGTAACAACAGTGCAATAATCTATGTTTTTAATGAAGCCCTGATAATCGATTCAAGCTTTATCACAGGTTCGATTTAAAATTACACTTCAATAAAGTCTTTTCTTTGCCTTAATTACCATGTTTTATACACATTCTTGGTATTATGAATGACATTAATTTCATTCTGGCCGTTCGTTTTGTGAGCTCAAAGTTA
>NC_061087.1:38823864-38916364 GCF_015104395.2 Macrobrachium nipponense | reverse complement strand
AAGAAACGTCCTTCACAGTTATGATGCGATTCACGGTATGAACCTCATTGACGACACATACGTAACTCTGAACCCAAAATAGTTAGCATTTACAATGGGATATGAAGATAGTACTTACTTGCCCATTCGTCACGCCGGGGTCCCACTGACCGAGGCAAGAGGCGGCGAGGGCCAACAAAGCTGCAACCAACCGAATCATATCTGAAATTTCGAGAGATTGACAACAGATTGCGGGCAAGATCTACACAGCTATATATACTCAACAGCGAATGAGTGTTTCCTTCAAAGCGCCTCACCTCAGATAAAAGTTCAGTTACTTAGTAGTGAAATTTAGCAAGTTGACATATGCACTCGCACACACTCAAACCATATATATATATATATATATATATATATATATATATATATATATATATGCATATGTATATATTGTAATGTGATGTATATATGTATATATATATATATATAATTAATATCTATATATATATATATAATACGTGCGTATTTAAATATATATACGTGTGTGTGTACGGGTATTTATAAAGTTGCAGTAATTTCAGTAACGAATATTATCTTTTGATTTTCTATATATCTGTGAGATTCCCATTCTTCGTTAATGAAAGCAACAAGAAAAGCCTAAACCTAAACCCTCTCGGTAAATACATTCAGTAATTGAATTGCTGGATGTTTACATGATTATATATATATATATATATATATATATATATATATATATATATATATATATGTTACGCAAAATGTGGATAATTGCCAAATGTGTACATTTTGCAATTAATTTTGCCTATTGCGTACAATTTACAGCGCTTGATGCCTGCAAATTGTACACAATAGGCAAAATTAATTGCAAAATGTACCACATTTTGGCCCCTGCAATTATCCTACCATTTTGCTAAATTTCTATATATATATAGATATATATATATATATACTATATATATATATAATTATATATATATATATATACACACACACACACACACACACACACACATATATATATATAATTAATGGCAGATAAAATTGTATTTATACGTACAAATAAATTTCATTGTTTTATGGGAGTTAAAAAGGTATTAGATACATAAATTGTGTGGCATAGATATACCGTCGTAGTTTTAATAGATTGGTACTTATTTTGACATTTTACTTGGGAGCTTAGAAAATGCCCTTTATGTAGAGGAATACATGAAGAGAAAGATAGTAATATTAGGTAGCTATATTTCTGTTGTTACTTCAGGTACCATTGCTATTTCATATGTTCAGTAAAGTCTAATACTTTGAGCTATCAATGTAAACCTAATTGTCTATGGAACTATGGAAACATTTATGTTGTTACCTCGAGTATAGTGGAGAAATGAATGGCTCATTACCTCCGGGTGACGGTCCATTTTATACGTACCGGTGCTTTTGTACTGTAAGCTCCTTGGGAAAATGTTGCAAATATAGAGATAGTAATGTTTCAAGCACTGTAATTACTTCTTTCGACCTTTTCAAAGTCACTGACTAAAATAGAAGACAGCAAAAAAAAAAAAAAGAAAAAAAAGCAATATCAGTAAAACCTTGTGCCAAGAACAATTTCCCCCGTACCTGGTTATGTATTTCAAAGGAAGCTTGCAGCTGTTATTTCACACGGAAAAGGGTTAGAATTTTGACAGCTGGCGACTATTCCTGCGGCAGAAAATATACGCGTAGCATTATTCTCATGACTGTATAAGAAGTAGTGTTTACCGTTATGTGCTCTTATGCTTGCTTATATTATGCAAACTAAATCCGGGCAAACTGGCTCATCTAGGAGAGAAAGTGGTTGGGTTAACACTTGGACCATGAGGCGAGTGAACGAGAATTCGAATTTGATAAAATACATAAACGGCCCTGTAGAAAATGAAGTCTGCTTCCTTCATTGGTAGTCACTTTGCGTCATCATCACGACTAGATGCGCATGTTAATTTAATTATTGGTAGCAAGTCACAAGGGAATGAAATTGCTAACGCACTAAGGAGACGGTGTTCAGAACTCATTATCTATTACTGACAAACGTTGCCAGTTCAATTAAACCCCCAAACCTTCATAGATTTATAGGTACTAGCAAACTTACCCATCTACGATGGGTGATAAAATACGGGTGCAGAAATGAAAAATTTATATGTACTATTTGTTCAGCAATATTAAAATAAGGGCGATTTTTATACATACCTACTACAGAACCTTTTTGTACACAATATTATCAGTTTGTCCACAACTTAATTTCAAGTTGGCTGAGTCAGTTGCTCTGCTCATCGCCACATACAGTTGGCCATGCGTGAACATGGGTGACGGCAGAAACACACCAACACGATCCAAAGTCTGGCCCTGCGACTTGTTTGCAGTGAATGAGAAGGCCAGGTTGATGGGAAACTGCCTGCGCCGTAACTGGAACGGAAACTGGTTGTCCGAAGGCATCAGAGGAATCCGGGGTATGAACAGACGATTGCCGGTGTGAGGGCCCGTTGCTATCACTGCTTTGATGACGTGTGAGTTTAGCTCCATAACGGTGTACCTCGTTCCGTTGCAATGTCCATTGGCAGGATCGAAATTCCGAAGCAACATTACCAGGCAGTACTTCTTCAATGTTATTTTGGGCACTGGCAGTCCCGATGGATTTAAGTTATTCAAAAAATCTTGTGTATATTGATGATAATTTTCACCTTCTATTGTGTCCGAGCTGAAATATTCGCGACTTTCTCCGGGAAGTTGTACAGAAATCATGTATGAAAAATCGTAAAGTAACTAAGTCTACGGAAATAACCAGCCTCGTTTCACGGCCAGAAACAGCTCCGTTTCAGGGAATCCCTTCTCACCCCCACCCCCTACAAAGGAGGGGGGTAGGTTGAATGAAACCCCATTACAAACCATTTTAGGGGTCCCCACCATAACCCTGCCAAGTTTCATGCCCATCTGACCAGCCGTTTGGCCGTGATTGAATGACAGACAGACAGACATTACGCTCATTATAGTATGATAGTATGAAGATGGATCCAGGTCCCCAATGAAAAGGGCGAATTGAGAGGAGGGGACATTAAGTTCGCTTTTATAAAAAGGGGAATTATATTTGAAAATCTAAAAGTGCGAATGCACATGACTCAAATTCCAGGGTTAACTTGAGACGCACGATACACTAATTTGCCGGGAGATAGTCTAATTGCATATGGCTCCCTTACAGTTTACCACGTCACTCGAAAGATGTGAATTCCGACCTGGGAGCAGCCAGCCCTGCATTTCATTTGTAATGTACTCCATTGCTATGAACAATACAACACATCTTGATGCTGAGTTACCTTGTACGTTCAAGAGTTAAAAAACTTTACATATTCCTATTAATAAATGCAAAATAATTACGTGTTCTGGGAACTATGACTCTAATACGGGCTACCTGAGAAATCTGTCATCTTTTGACCTTAACCTTTCTGTTGTTCACCGGATGCTAATACTGACCCAGGCACTTATTTCCAGAGCATTCAGGGTGAAAAGTTGCTCCGACTTCGTAAGAAGACAATGGAGGCGTGTGGGAAATAAAAAAATAAATGAAAAATAAATGAAAATAAATGAGAAAATATGCAGATTGCAGCTTGGTGGATGGTGAGGAAAGGCTATCTGCTAATCCTAAAGTAGTTGATTATACTGTCTTAGTTGCTCCAACATGCATACGGCTAAGAGCAGCGTATAAATGCTTTCATAAACTGTACTTTAAAGTCTGTACCAAAGAAACACCAAAAACAATAAGGTGGAATGGATGGAATATGGTAAAGCTGAAGGAGAATGGCAAGGCAGTGACAAGGTTTCTAGCAGCAGAAAGAGGAACCGTTCAATGAAATAACTGAGAATGTAAGACATGACGCGGCATATGTTCCAGACTCATTTGACAGTATCAAAGTGAGCTAAATATGCAGAAGAAAATGTAATACTACTAATATTTCTCAATCTTTTTTGACCCCATAATGTTCCCCATCAGTAGAAAAGGAATAGAGGCTGCTGAGTTCGGCATTTGTTGCTGTCTAGAGCAATTCTTGAAATTTACTTGTACTCTACCTCATGATTTCCTCTCTTGACCCCCGCCTCCTTTGAACTATTTCCTGTGTACCATTCTTCCAGATATTTCTATTCATTTACAAAACTTGCTTGATCTACTTAATTTGTTCTTTTCTTTATTATGAGCGGTGCTGCCCTATTGGGGTTGGTGTTAAGAGAAACTAGAGATTACAAGAAAGTAAAGAGAGAAAGAGAGGTGGCATTAGAAGTGAGACAGAAGATATATCAAACACTGTTGGCCCTAACATTAATTGTCAACACAGAATCTTTGAGTAGTGTCCTTGAAAAAGACGTGAATAAATTTGAGAGACTACAGTACGTATACGTAGTGTCCTCCGAGGAATGTATGAACAACCAAAGTGGAGGCTTGTGGACTACAGAACAGGGCATAAAAATATTTGTTTCTACAAGTAAAAAAAAACAATGAAGACAAGATATTAATAACAGAAATAGCAGAGGATCAAGTAAGAATACACATGGACAAGTGCTGTACAAAAGACGTAGTAACAATATATGTTAAATACAATATAGAAATAGGAGAAACGATAAAATATGAAATAAAACATTGGAAAAGGAAATGAGGAAGAAAATTAATGAGGAGATTGAAAAGACCTTGGGAGATAAGAGAAAAGAAGTGAAAAAGCTGAGGTTCTCCCTAGATCCTATGTACACTCTGAAAATAAATGATGTTTTCATTGCAATGTTCTATAAAAATGCGGGGGTAGCGTAAGAACGTTTTTCTGGCCTTTCTTGTTATAGAAACGATTTTTCTAAATTCAAAAGATATAAGATTCTGAAATAACTTTGAACCTTAGTAATAAATGAGATTTACAACGCCATATAGTATAGCATTAAATCACAATGAAGCATCCATTTGGAACGAAGATATATTTTCGTAAGCTATAAAAACTTATCTCTGAAAGTACAAAGGATTCCTGTGTAATAAACGAGAGAGCATGAAAGTTGCTTCCTATAGAAAATCAATGAAAGATCCTTATCAAGCCACCAGCAATAGGCCTATGACACTAACCAGTTTTGTTCGTAAACTTACAAAATTTGCAATGTTTGATAATCTTGAGAGCCGGTGTGGAGAAATTCCTGATGGTTTTTCCTTTTGTTTTTTTTAAAAAGGTTTCTAGTGTATTGCTTCCCAAGATTAGGAGATAAGACTGCAGTAAAACTACAGAACAATTGCTATTCTCCCTGTGCTCTCTGAAGTTGCAGAAAAACTCATTGTTTAGGCACACGACAATTGTGTGGAATCCAAACGAATGTTGACTGACGCTCAGTATGCATATAAAAGCAATTAGGTACCTGTGATGCTCTTTTTAGATCTGATATACCATTAAAAAAAACTTTATATCAGTTTTGGGTATATAGTAATTCAGATAGATTTTAGTGCTGCTTTCAATTTAGTAAATCCTTAGGCGCTTATGCATAAACTTCAGAATCTTGGAGTGGGAGGACATATTTTAGAATTACTTCAAGATTTCCTTACAGCAGCGAGTTGCTGTTGATGGATCTTTAACGAACCAAGACCTATTGTGTCTGGAGTTCCACAGGGTTGTGTTTTTGTTCCAATGTTATTTTTACTATATACAAGAGATATGGTTGTTGGCATAGACAACAAGACTTCAGTTTGCTGATGATGTAACGCTTATGACTGCAGTAGTTTACACTTATGAGAAATGAAGGAGCTCTTAGTCTCAGTCGTGACATGGAGGGAATTAGTTAATGGTGAATTGTTTGTTTGTTTGTATGGTGTTTTTACGTCGCATGGAACCAATGGTTATTCAGCAACGGGACCAACGGCTTTACGTGACTTCCGAACCACGTCGAGAGTGAACTTCTAGCATCAGAAATACACATCACCAACCCCTCACTGGAATGCCCGAGAATCGAACTCGCGGTTACCGAGGTGGCAGGCCTAGACCTTACCGATCACGCCACTGAGGCGCCCAGTTAATGGTGAAGTCAGTGGAGTATGAGACTTAATTCCAGTAAAACGAAACCCTATTGATTAGTAGATCTAAAGCTAGAACTACGCTTCGTGTAACATTGGACTCACATCTTACTTTTGAGTAACATTTAATAAAAGAGTCAGCAAGTTAGGTATTGCACGTAAGGCCTCGTTATCTATAACAGTGATAAAATCAGAGCAACCTGTTTTAGGTTATTAGTCATTCCTTTAATAGAATACTGCCTCTGCCCTCTATGTGTCTCTTTTTAGTCTTTTATAAGTTGTATGCCAACAGAGATCTTTCCGATTCATCATTAAGCCATGATCCTCTTTTCCTGCTGAGAGCAGCCAGATTTGCTGAACTGCATCAGCAATATGCTGTAAATGTACCCCACTGTCAAACTTCTCAGATGCAGCAGTCCTTTGTTCCTCCACTGGAGGAGCAAAGGACCGGTGGACTGTGGAACAGCCTCCCTGAGGAAGTCGTGCAACTGGAACTCCAGAAATTCAAGCGAAGATGCAATGCCCTACTTACTATCCTGAAGCATTTTCCTTGTACTATTTTATTATGTACTTACACTTTATCTATTTATTCATTAATTTGTTATTTATTTTTTTTCTTTTCTAATAACTGGTCTCTCTCCTTTCTGTATTTCCTATTACCTTCTGATATTTCTTTCAAATGAACACCAAATTCTCTAAAAGCTTGAATTTCAAGTCAATGGCCCCTGTCTGCTGGTTCCATGTGAACGGGGTTCATCCTCTGAATAATATGTTATAATGCTAATAATAATTGTGGAAAAGTTGATTAGCTAGGTTTATGGGATATTTCAAAACTAGGGGACAACTGCCTTCCTTCTATCTTTGATTTTGCAAGGTCCACTCCACTCCCCTCTTCAGATTCCCTACTGGAATGATCAAATCAAGCCTAGCAAGGAATTTAATATAAAATTGTAAAACAAAAAATGTAAAAGTTCAGACCAAGGCCTGTGAACGTTACCGTTTTCACACAGGTATTTTTCGAAAGGTAACTTTCACAGTCCTTGGTTTGAACCTTTATAGTTTTTGTTTTTTCAATCTTAAATTGAATTCGTTATCTACCCTCCTCCACAGAGCCATGACATTAAAACCTGACTGAAGTCTTTTCCACAGAGAAATCGGAATCCTTTACGATTTTATTATTATCAAATTGTTATCCTCGTAATGTCTTTATGAAATATGTTAGGAAAACTCTGGAAACTTCATTTTATCCTTCAGCAGCAATACATTTGGCCCAGAAACTCAAGTTTTTATTCGATTTCCTTATATACATGACACCTTTTTATTTTTTTTACCTCACTTAAGGAGAATTTTAATTATAAAGAGAGATTACTTCCCTTAAAAAAACCCGGCGTTGTCTATATACATATATTATATACTTGCTGCCGATGCAATTTGCAGACTTACGTCTGCTTATGGTGAGATGTGATGCACATTTGGGTATTAGTTTTCGTACAGGGAGGGAACTGTCCAACCAAGAAATATCTAATATTAGGAATCATGGGAAATTTTGTAAAAATAATATAAACTATAAGGATGTCAAGATATCATTATCAAGTCCATATGAACACCTCCTTCCAATATTAGAATCTCTAGTTATAAAGAAACTAAAGTCCATTCACTTAAGGTAGATTCTTGTGCCTACGAGACGTTTGCTTGGCGACCTCTGCGGCTTAGAAAACTAGCAATATGTTTATATTTCTTCAATAATCTCACGCTTTGCTCAAAATAGGTAAGTTTTGGTCATGCCAAAGGATTCGGTATTAATCGTACTACTATGTCATCTTTTCCTGAAACCAATACAATAAAACACAAAGGAATTACAACGAGTAAAAGTGAAGAGGAAACATTTCATTCTTTATACCTGTTTTTATCATTGGACTTTTAATAATTCATGTCATCAAGATAAAATAAAACTTGTGTTTTCATACAATACAATCACCCTGAATACGCTGGTGCCTTCAGATTTTAGATGTGTGTAATATGTGAAGAAAAAATTAAGAATGTCTTATTATGTTGCATATGTACTTGACTCGGCCTGAAAGGAAGTCAATCTTCCTTAATTCTTTGTTGTTTATTACTTCACTGAGATTATTATTTCCTATCACTCAAATAAGTCTCTAATATCTCTTTCATTTGAAAATATATTCATATAATAAAATTAAAAACAAATATTCTGAAACAACCTGATTAAAGCTTATAGGCTGAGCTGAAGAGTGCGAAGTCTGTTCACAGAGTTCAACGTCTTTGCTGGATTGAATTCCCCGCTTCCCGCCTAGATCTCGGCTAATATTATCAGATGCATCCATCTGATTATTATTGTTTTCCTTATCAGATGTGTCCAGACATACTGTATGATATTGGATTGAAAATGTTCGGCAGTCATAATGGGAATTCTGTGTATTTAATTAAAGAAAATGTAATGATGTAACATGGTAAATATTGTCGAAACTGCAACCTCTTATATCCCTAATTGGCAACTCAAAACTCTCGCTGAGACGACCAACACAACGACGCCTTGCAGATCATATTCTCTCGGCAATACTGTCAACTTGAATCATTTACGGATGCAACATAAAAGACATATTCTTCATTTTCTCTTCACATAATACATGCATCCAAAATCTGAAAGCACCAACGTATTCAGGGTGGTTTTATTTTATGAAAATACAAGTTTTATTTCATCTTGATCGTGTTAATGATGGAAAATCCGATGATAAGTAAAAACGGGTATAAAGAATCAAGTACTTCTCTCTCCACTTTTACTCGTTGTATTATTCCTTTGTGTTTTATCTTATTGATTTCAGAAAAAGATAACTTAATTATACAATTAATACCGAATCATTAGGCGTGACCAAAACTTTCCTAGCTTGAGGAAAGCGTGAGATTATTGAAGAAATATAAACATATTGCTACTTTTCTAAGCCGCAGACGAAAATAATGAGACTGTGCGAGCGGCCTACCTCCCAGTACCAGCCAATCAGAGGCCGCCAAACTAACGTCTCGTAGGCACAAGAATCTACTTTAAGTGAATGGACTTTAGTTCTTACTTGGAAAAACCACTCTTCATCTATTCCCCTGCTTGTTTACTTTCGGTGCATTTTCCATACAGCAACCGAACGTCGTTGAGACAAGGTGTCTTTTTAACTACTCATAACTTTAATAAGCAACCCCCCCCCTTTTTGTAGAGTAACTTTTATTTCAATACTGTACTTGCTTTGTATTGCTTTATTCAATGTGTTTTGCATGTCAACGAAAAATAATTTGTTATGCTGCATTGTATATCAGTTTTTCATCTTTCATTTTAGCCTGGATGATGAGACATTGGTCTCGAAACGTCGCTGTGGAATAAAGTAAATTATGCTCAATGCTGTCTTCTACGTCTTCTGGTTCATACTTTTGAATACATGCATACTTCCTGTACAATCGTCAGCTGGTAAAATTATCTAACCCTTTTCTGTGTGAAACAACAGCTGCAAGATTCCCATGAAAGTCATCCTTGATATGGCAAAATTGGTCTTAGCTCAGAGGTTTTACTAATATCGCTTTTCTCTCTTATAAAAAATGAACGATCTCAAATTGTGTTTTTCTTTTCTTGTTATCATTACTGTCGCAAATAATTGAGAAAGGTCGAAAGGCGTAATGACAGAAGCTTGCTTACCATTATTTATGTAGTTGCACTATTTCTCCCAGTGTTAGGCCCATGCACCATATGCCAGAGTGTCATTCGCCGCCCTTCCAACCAAACCCTTTCCAAAATTGTCTGCCTCAAAAGATGCATTCCAAATAATATACAACAAAGTACAAACACAAACACACAAGCTGGCGGAGAGAAAGCCCAGCGTGACCTCTCAGTAGGGTGTTATGTGGTCCTGGAGCCAGTTTGAGCCTGCCAGTCTGTGGTCCCAAGTCCCACTCCCCCAACCCCCTGAAATTGGAATTCCCTCGTGGTTGAGAACCACTGGGTTAGGCGGTACACGGCCTGTTATAAAATCGACCGTCATATGCAGATAATGAGCCACTAATATTCCTACAGGATTTGAGGTAGGAAAAAAGTGGTTTTACTTTAATAGTACATTATGATAGATTTTATGGAACATGTAAAATAACAGGTAGCTATAGCAACCACACAAGTATGGCTATTATT
The DNA here is from genome assembly GCF_015104395.2 of Macrobrachium nipponense. Classification (NCBI taxonomy): domain Eukaryota; kingdom Metazoa; phylum Arthropoda; class Malacostraca; order Decapoda; family Palaemonidae; genus Macrobrachium; species Macrobrachium nipponense. The sequence goes on along the minus strand of NC_061087.1, from coordinate 38,906,132 downwards.
ATTACTATTAATATTAATACGGGTATCATGTACATTTAATGTTCATTGAGAGAGAGAGAGAGAGAGAGAGAGAGAGAGAGAGAGAGAGAGAGAGAGAGAGAGGGGGGGGATCCTTGACTCGAAAACTTACATTTCTATCTTTCATAGAATTTAATTAATTATTGCCAGTTTGCCAGTCAAAAGGTTAACTCTAGGCAAAATGTGGTTTAAATAACGTAGCTTTTCTCTTTATATTCCTGTTGATCAGTAGACATTCAAACGAAAAAACCCAAAAATATAACGATGTTAGAAATTATGAATATGTGGACAGCACACAATGTTACTTAACAAAAGGATTATCGAGTAACCCAAGTAAGGAGAACAGATTTCATAACAAATATTACAATAATAATAATAATAGTTAAACCTTAGGTATACACACACACAAACACACACACACACATATATATATATATATATATATATATATATATATATATATGTATATATATTATACATATATATATATATTATATATTTATATTATATATATATATATCTATATATATATATATATTTATATATATTAATACCATATATATATATATAATATATATATGTGTGTGTGTGTGTGTGTGTGTGTGTGTGTGTGTACATACATATATTCAATTGCTAAAAAAGCTTAACTTCTCTTGTCGCAGTAATCAAAAGAAGGAAATCTTGCATATATATAAATATTTTTGGAAATCACCTGACACTGAAAATAGCTTCAATCCAAAAGAGTACACATACATATACACACGCATATATAGGTATACATACATATACGACTAGGCTTCTGTACTAATACGTAACTGTTCTGTAATTCAAGTTAACACGCCATTACCGATGGGCTCGTTATTTGTGTATAGTTCTGTCTCTTGATCAGTTTTACAAGCCAGGAAAATTCTTTCAAATTTCAGATATGATTCGGTAGTTTGCAGCTCAATCCCCCCCCCCCCCCCCCCCCCCCCAGATGCTGAAGCCTTGCCGAGGATGGGGCTTAGGGTTCAGCAGCTGGGCCCTGATGCCTTGGGGGAACTGCTTTCTCGCTGGGCCTTGGTGCCCAACTGTTGATCCAACTAAATAAGTCAGCCCTTTTCCTTCTACTAAAAACATTTAATCTTTCTGCCTTCCTCCCCTATAAGGTATGGATTCTATGATGATGACTATTGGCTTGGTTTTGGACATGATTTAGTCTAAATCTTGGGATTTGAAGGAGGGTGAGGTTGGACGGCATGCCACCTCACCCGTAGAACTCTAGTACCTGACGTGGTCGAGCGAGGGGAAAGTTTAATGTCATCATGACGCCTTAGCACTGGAGATAGGGTGTATATCCGATAATTACCCCTAGGACGACCGTAATTAAAGGGATGACCCGTCCTCTAAGTGTGACTCCATGGTGGGTATGGGGAATATCTGGATGAACTATGTATTTTTTTGTTATATGGCAACCCTCCCTATTTCTGTTGACGACCCTATGCTTTCGTCAAAGGACTTGTCCACGGAACCCAAACTTCAATTTTTCATGATCGGTCCCCAGAATCAATGTAGTGTCCCTGGGCCGAATGACAGACGAACACTGTTGACAACCCAAAGCAATGCGAGTAGATATAATACAGCCAGGAAATCTAAACAAAGAGCATCTGGTTCTAGTAATGTCACACTGGAACCATTTGCCATGAAGAAAAATAAAAAGTATGAAATAGCTCCTGAGGTCTTTGTACTCAATTCCCTTAATAAATACCTTAATTTGAAGCTTGAAGGCGACAATATCGACATTTTTCAAGTACACAGGGAAATCGTGAAATGTTGTGGCAGACAGCCAAAAATAACACTGCAAAATGGAAATATGCTCCTTGTAGAAAGCATCTCCCCAGAGGAGAGCATAAGTTGATGGGATTGTCAAACCTTGCGGGAGTTACGGTTGAGTGCGCTCCCCACTCCAGCCTGAACTCCAGCAAGGGCTTGATTTATGCCCCTCAGTTGATGGCTTTCTCTGAGGAGAGACTTTTAACAGAATTAAAAGACCAGGGTGTAATAAAGGTGGAAAGGATGTCAAAGAAGGTTGATAATAACAGAATACCCCAGCCTACTTTAATATTAACTTTTGACACCTTAAGACTTCCGGAATATGTCTCTGCAGCCTGGTATAGGTTTAAGATAAAGCAGTACATCCCGAGACCCAGAAGGTGTTTCCATTACCAGCATTTTGGACACACCCTACAATCGTGTCGATCCAAATTGCAAGAAAATCCTGCAGTCTGTGTCAACTGTGGAGAAGATGAGCATGGTATGTGCACCAGGGAACCTAAATGTGTTTACTGTGGTGAGGGACATGCATCATCATCTCTGCAGTGTGATGTATATTTACTCGAAAAAGAAATCCAAGCAATCAGAGTAATAGAAAGAACAACATTTAAGGAAGCACGAGAGAGAGCCAAAGCAAAGACTGTAAGACCCGGTCTAAGTTTTGCTACTGTATAGCAAAATTAAGAAACCAAAAGAAAGAGACAAATAAAAAAGCCCAAGTTAGGAGCACAAAGGTCGAATCAAATAAAGAATCATTAAAGAGACAGCTAACTGAATCATTAGAGTTCAGTTGATGATGAGAATGAAAAGACAAGGTTCACTAGAACCAACAAGAAAGACCCTAGTATGGAATTGAAAAAAATTGAAGTGCCAGATGAGATACACCCTCCACCTCTTTGGAGGCAAGGCCAGTGGTTGCTGGTCTGGTGCCAGCTTCTGTTGGTGCCAACTCCTCTTTGGAGGACAAACCAGCAGATGCTGGTCCCCTGGTTCCAGTCCTCGCTGGTACTTCTGCCTTATTAGAGGCAGAGCTGGCTACTGCCAGCAATACAAAGACTCTTGTGGTGGTCTCTTTAGAGAACACCTCTGCTTTCTCCGTCTCGACAGAGATGGAGAGTGAAGAAACTAAAAAACCCTTCAGTGTCAAGGATGCTGAAGGAAAAGATGTTGGCTCTACGAAGGCGATAACTCCACCCAAGAAGCCAACAAAACTTTCCATTAAAATGTCTCCCCCTAGTAGAAAAAAGAGCTCTCCCAGTCTTGTAAAAAGGAACCACAATATTGGTCCCAAACATAAATAAATTCACTTCCATTATTCAATGGAATTGTCAGGGACTGCGAGCAAAGTATGAGGAAGTCAAGCTTTTGATCTATGAGCACTCCCTTGTAGGGTTATGTTTGCAGGAGACCATGCTAGGTGAATATACACCTTGTCCAAGGGAATATGTTCACTATAAAACTAAATTTGATTTAGAGGTGAGAAATCATGGTGGATCCCTCATCTACATCCGTCGAGATGCTCCACACTACCAAGTGAAACTAAATACTCCACTTCAAGCTGTGGCTGTAAGAATTAATTTAAGAAGGAAATTTACTTTATGTTCCCTTTACATTCCACCCTATAGCCATGTCTCCTAAGAGAACTTAATATACTTAATGCAGCAACTACCAGAGCCATTTCTTCTACTTGGTGACTTCAATAGTAGACATCCATTGTGGGGAGATGTAACATCAAATCAAAAAGGGAATATGATGGCATCTTTAATAGAAAATGAAGATATAGGTCTTTTTAATACTGGAGAACCTACCCATTACCACATTCAGACAGGCACCGTCTCCTGCATTGACCTTTCAATATGTAGCTCCAACTGCAGTGTTGATTTTAGTTGGAGAACAAGTGATGACTGGCATACCAGTGACCATTCTCCAATTGTGATAGACACCAATGATGGTCCACCTATCCCGAGATGACCACGATGGGGCTTAGAGAAAGCAAATTGGAGAAAATTCAAAGATTTGAGTGAGTTGGAGGGGGATGCAAAAGATTTCCCAAGTGTAGATGATGCCATTGATCTACTCAATGGAACATTACATACTGCAGGTCTACACTCGATTCCTCGAACTAAAGGACTATACAGGAGATGGCCAGTACCGTGGTGGTCAGAAGACCCAAGGCTGTTACACCGAGCTACAAGGTCATCATTGACCAGGTGCTGTAGACATCGCACCTTGGACAATGTCATAATTTACAAACAGTGTAGGGCACGATTTAAAAAAGCCATGAAAGCTGCCAGAAGACAAGCATCGGCTGGATATGTATCCTCTATTAACAGCAGAACACCAGTCTGTAGCATTTGGAAGAAAACAAGAAAAATTCAGGGTAAATTTACACCCAATCCTCCTCCAGTACTTAAAGTGAATAATAATCATGTCACTGATGCCACAGAAATTAGTGATATGTTTTCTGAACACTTCGCTCGAGTCTCTGAAAAATCAGATAGTTCCCCAGAACATCATTTCAGAATGAGGAAAGAACAACAGGTACTTGACTTTTCATCAAACAAAGCTGAATCATTTAATATGCCTTTTTCTGAAAGGTAATTTGACTCTGCTTTAGCTAGGAGCAAGAACACTGCCCCTGGTCCAGATGAGATTCCTTATGAAATGTTTAAACACATTTCAAGGAACACAAAACTTTTTATAATAAGTATTATCAGTAGAATATGGGATGAAAGCAGCTATCCTAGCATATGGGAATTAGCTATCATGTTACCATTCCTTAAGCCTGGAAAAGATCCTCTCTGTGCAGCAAGTTACCGCCCCATTGCTCTAACTTGCTGTTTATGTAAATTGATGGAAAAAATGGTAAATGTAAGACTGATGTGGTATGTAGAGCACAACAATATTCTAACGCCTTCTCAGTGTAGTTTTCGAAAAATGCACTCCACCCTGGACATCTTACTGCAACTTGAAGCCTCTGTCTGTGAAGCCTTTGCCTCCAAGCAACACCATGTGATAGTGTTTTTTGTTATAGAAAAGGCATATGACTGCTTGGAGACATGGGATTCTGAAGACTATGCATTATAGTGGTCTACGAGGCTAATTACCTTTATTTGTGAAATCCTTTTTACATCGTAGGTATTTTAAATTTAAAGTTGGCAGTACTTTATCGGAGAAAAGGTGCTAAGAAGAAGGTGTTCCCCAGGGCAGTGTTCTCAGTGTAACACTTTTTGCTCTGGCCATAAACAGTGTTGCAGCTGTTATTCCAAGAGAGGTCTTAAAGACACTGTTTGTGGATGACTTGTCAATATCATTTGCTGCCACGCGGATGACTGTAGCCGAAAGAAAGCTACAATTAACAATAAATAAAATAGTAAGTTGGGCTGAGAAACAGGGTTTTAAAATCTCTGTAAGCAAGACTACTGCTGTCCACTTCTGTCGTATCAGGGGAGTGCATCCTGATCCAGACCTGTATTTGAATGGCCGTAGAATCCCATGTGTAGAACAAGCACACTTCTTAGGCCTAGTTTTTTACAGTAGATTGACTTGGTCCCCCATATCAAACATATAAAAACAAAGAGCCTAGAAGCTCTACACATCTTGAAGGTGCTTTCTCACACCAGTTTGGGAGCTGATAGAAATCTTTTACTAAAGCTTCATAAATCCTTAATCTTGTCAAAGCTGTCATACGGTTGTGAAGTATGTTCTTCAGCTTCCTCATCTAACTTAAAAATTTTAGATTCAGTGCATCATTCAGGTATTCATATAGCCACAGGAGCTTTCCGTTCGTCACCAATATCTAGTATGCTAGTTGATGCAGGAGAGATGCCCCTTGAACTGTATCGCCAGTCATCATTACTTCAGAACTGGTTTAGAGTGCAGACTCCCCAAATCTCTGGCATTTGCTGTGGCAAATAGAAATATTTTTAACGGCTTTTACGAAAGTCATCCAAGGTATCCCACTCCTTTCAACTATAGAATTAGAAAAATTTTAGAGGATACAAATAATAAAAGATTTCCCATTATCCCCTTTGTGTATCCCAGTACTCGTCTGGAGGTTACCTGATGTGAAATTCTGCAGGTACTTCAATGGAGCAAAGAGGGATAAATCTGATGAGGAAATGAGGGCCATATTTTTAGAGCATGTATCAGGGCATATAGATACAAGTTTTATATTTACTGATGGCTCCAAGTCCAGAGCTGGGCGTTGGATATGGAGTTTTTAGCGAATCTTTTAACCGAAGAGGTGCACTTCCTTCTGTCGCCTCAAACTTTACAGCTGAATTGTATGGCATCCTAGTAGCACTGGAACATATTGCAACACTCCCAGTGTGTAGCTACACAATATTTTGTGACTCCAAAAGTGCCCTACAGTCCCTGGAAGTCTTTAATACTGATCATCCCTTGGTGATGAAGACCTTGCAGTGGATTTTCTTGCACCAGTATAGAGGGAGCATTGTTTCTTTTTGTTGGGTTCCTGCCCATGTGAACATATCGGGAAACGAAGAGGCAGAAAAGCTAGCCAAATCAGCAGCGCAAACTTTGGTACCAGGAAAATGCCCTGTTCCATATTGTGATACATTCTATGATATATGGAAATCCGTCCAGCATTTATGGGCACTTCAGTGGGACAGAGTAGGCCCCAATAAAATGAAAGAAATTACTAGTCAGACACACCCTTGGAAATATGACCTAATACCAAGGCAGTGGGAGGTTGTATTGTGTAGATTACGTATGAAAGCTGTATGAAGTATACATAGACCTATAAAAAGATTATGAAAGAATCAATAAAGAAGCAGATTTTCCCGATGATAGGATGTATGACGCAGAGGATGAAGCGATTAAAAGTTTTTATTTTTATGACGAATGCAAAGCATGTGTTAGAATATAAGGATGAGAAAGTGACTGGTTTGATGTAAAAGGTTGTGTTGTCTCAAGGATTATTTGTGATCTTTTCGGATGGAGTAATGAGAGAGAGCAGAGAAAGATAAGGTAGTTTTTATAAATCGAATATATTTCTTTCTACGTGTGTATCAAGATTTCGCCACTTATCGAGAATGCAGTCATCCACGATGGTGTAAAAACCCGGCCGTGGTGGGAGCGATACCAGCCTGTGTCTTACCAACTCACGACTCGCTCGGGAGACGAAAACGTCTTCAAGGACATGGTTTCAAGATGTAACAAGGTCGGAGTGAGGTGAGGAACCCTGGGAAGGACGAAAGTTACCTATTGTGATCATAACTAGATAGAACGTCGAAGATCTTATGAAAGGGGTGGCAGTAGTCGATTTTTAGAAGAATAACAACAACAGTTATGGGGACAGAAGTCTGTTATGAATTTCAACATCTCCAGCTAAAAAAAAGCAGCCATTGATAACCTGTCATCAAGAATATTGTTTTATCTGTTCGACTTTTGTTATTTCAATCCATCGTAACTTGCTAAATCTGGCGCCTAGTTCTTATGAGATGACAATCCTAAAGAATTACTGAATGAAAATGATTATTATGGACAATTCAAGGCAACTCTTTGGCTACAGTCATTACGGCCAGAATAAAATTAACGAGGATGTCGTACAAAGAAATTATACAAACTAAAGAAAAATGATTGGAAACAATACAACTAAAATAAGCAAAATGCTTTATTGAAGATATATTTTAAATAAAATTTTGACCAAGCTTTGATCAGTTATCAGGGTGTCATTTCAAAGAAAGAATGATTGCACTCTTGTTACATATAATTTAACACTGTCTAGTAAATGTCTCGGTTAGTGCATATTTACAAAGTTATCTCGTGTTTATGTTATCGATGCCGTGCATAAAGACAGCAAGCGACCTTTCTCTTGTCTAGAGTCTACGCAGATGTCGTCCTCAATCACATGACTGGGCCATGGCCACTCGGCACAGTTGGCACCTCATTTGATTACGGTGCCCAGAATTACCTCGGAGTGCCATATTCGGGCTTCGATTTCAGCAATGCCAACTGCCACACGGGTTCAGGAGGGATCGAGGATTACGGTGATACCAACCAGGTAACGAGACCGTAAAGAAAATCCACTAGTTTTTTTTTTTTAAAGACCAAAGAGATTATAATGGTATCATCCATCACGGTCTTCATTTATTGGTATAATCTTTCTCTCCTTTTTCACGTAATTGTTGCCTCCCAAGTCTTCAGAATCTTTCTAGCAGTCATTAAGAGCACACCGCAGGAACCCTCCACTGCCACTCCACCGGAAACGGAAACGCCCCACGCACACACACCTACAAATATGTATTATTATATATATAATAAATAACACAACAACACACCCACACACACCCACAGAATATATATATATATATAGATTATATATATATATATATATATTATATATATATATATATATATATATATATATATATAATCGTTTAACTTTCTTTCTGTGCAATAATACAGTTACCAACTGGACCTCATTAAAATATATCTTTTTCTTGCTTGTGGCTAATTCAACTTCTTATATCATGTAGCACTGTTTCACTTAAAGGAATTGTAACGTTTCATTTTCCCAATGACGTCTTACCGGCGTAATATTAATTTTTTGGGGAAGGGAAATAAATTAAACCCAAAGGTGAAGAGCCACGCAGGTACAAGCAGGTTATCAGCCATTTAACTCACAATCATATGAAATACTGGTATTGAGGACAAGAAATTCAGAGGAGCTAGTTTTAGAGTTGTATACTGGTTCACTTTCCAGATAGCAGAGGTATTGAGTGTAGCAATTGCTGAAATAGTATTTTTTTTCATATATTTTATAATCTGACTTAAAAGATAACTGGTACATTAGTTGATAAGTCAATAATGCACATTTAAGGCTTTCAACTGATACCTCCCAACAGAGTTGTTGTTAAGTCCGCTGATAATGAATATTTTGAGGATCTTCAATTGAATAATGAAGATAAATCATTCAAAGTAGGTGCGAAGGATTCAGTAAGAATAGTAAACCTTAGGTCTTTAGTACTCAAACGTTTGCATCAATCAGAGGAGCGCCGTTTGAAATGCACAATGGCATTTTGGAGAATGTTTTGAGTCGTTATGGGAACGTTTACGGTAGCAGAAATAATATTTTTGTACATAGAAAAAGTAAAAATCTACTGAGTAGTGTGAGGACTGCAAAAAAGGATATCAGAGACAACATTCCATCACCTATAAGAATATGCGGATTTAGGATTAACTTCATATACAGGAAAAACCCAGTCATAAATGTGGCTGTTTAGCGCATTTTGCCATAGGTTGTCAAAACAATGAGAGCAATATGCAATCATATGAATTAGAAGATTTTCCTGCTTTGGAACATGTGTATTTTTTTCTTTTCTTTATTATGCGAAAATGATTACAACATGCAGCATCATTACATTTTGGCAAAGTACAATTAAATCTTCATATAATTCTCATACAATGTTAAAATGATCGTTTTCCAGATAATTAACTGTTACAATTATCTTAACACATAAGATACCTTAACTACAGAAACTTAATTTTACAATAGACTTACAGTATCGGTATTTTTTTTAACACTTACAATACAAATATTCAACAGACACTTAACTAAATGGTAAGCAATTTAAAACTCATACTCCAAATACTGTTTCGTGAAATATTTTGACAAACTTCCTTTGTACACCGTTTTCAATAACCAACGGTCAAAGCAGAATTTACTTTTGACGAATGATAACAATTCTCTCTGATTCCAATTTTTTGTTCTGCTCACCCAAACTGCATAAAGATACCTAGTGACTAACGCTAGCATACTGTTAGTCACCTTCCGTGGTCTATTCGGAAAATACAACATTAGGTTATTTATAAAATAGTCCTGTGCTATGTTACAAGTGTCATGCAACACGTTTTGGAAATACCACAAAATAGGTCTTAACTGAACGCAAAGATAAAACATGTGTAAGATATATTCTGTTTCTCCACATTTATCACACCAGTTATGATCCTTAAGTTTGAAAATATTTAACCGTTGGTTAGTGGTAATATTTATACAGACATTCTCTCTCAACATTTCCAGGGAATACACTGTTAACTCTTCTCCAAATCACTTTCCAGTTATAGAGAGGATACTGCTCTTCAATCTTCGGTGCAGCGCGGGTTTTCAAGTACGAATAAATGTCTCTGTTAGTCAGCACAGGAAAGCTCTTATGCTTAGATACTCTCCGAAACACCGAAATGGTAATCGAAAAAAGCCACGGAAAACTGTACGCATATTCTCGTAGAGTGGGCGTCTCGAACAAGGAGCTTATCCTCATTTTGCAATCATATACACTTGGGCCTATATTATTATTTAACGGCTCGTAATGCCGTACAACTAAAAATCGACAGAGCTTTAGAATAAGTATCAATAATTCCTAAACCACCTTCAAATTTACTTAAACATAGTGTTTCTCTTCGAATTGGGCGATACATAACTTTCCAAAGATAATTAAATATACATGAATTTATTTCTGAAACGTACTTCTTTATAGGCGGAACAGTATGCGCCACATACCACACCTTTGACAACAGCAACGAATTGACAGTATTCCCTTCTGAAAGATTGTTAAAGGTCGGACACACATCATGTTTACTCTTACCTTAATTTTATTTACCAACAATGTCCAAGTCTCATCACAAGTTTCCTCAAACCCCGTATGATACACAATATCAAGGATCTTCAGACTGGATGTCTTTTTCAACCATGGTAGCTGGACTATGGCCTTATCTTCACAGTTCCCAAAGCCCATAACTGTTGTGTTTTCTATACTCGACTTACACCTGTTGCTACTTCAAATTGATTAATTCCCTTGTAATATTCATAAACAGACAATTCCGTAGACACAAAAGCACAGAGGTCATCTGCAAAACCTTTAGTTTTACTTTTTTCATATTGGGAAGAGTTGGTGTGGTTATGTTCGTGTTTCTAAATTTTCGCTCTAGACAGAGGCTCTTGAAACAGACAATAAAGGTGCATAGACAAGGGACAGACAGCCTTGTCGTACTGAGCGGGTCTCACGAAAGAAATCGCTAAGAATACCATTTATGCATATACTGCTCTCGCAATTTCTATACAATATTTTTATTATTTCAATAAATTGAGGAAAACCAAATTTATACAATACCTGACACAAAAAGTCTAAATTTACCTTGTCAAAAGCCTTCGCCCAAATCAAGACTCAGCACAAACATATTCTTCTATGTATCTTGTGCATAGAAAAACAGATCGCTAATGGTATTATTGCAGATTATTACTGACCTGCCCGGAACAGCGCAGTATTGCCCATCTGATATAACTCTGGCATCGTATTTAGGAGTATTTTTCAACACCTTTGCAAACACTTTATAGTCGGCATTAAGCAAGGTAACTGGTTTCCAGTTTTCTATATCAGTCCTGTCTCCCTGTTTAGCAAGTAATTCGATAATACCTTTGTTTTGCGTTAATGAAATGGTTCCAGCTACATTTTTATATATCTCAGCGTGTCAAGAAACTCATCTTTTATGACTCCCCAGAACTTTTTATAAAATTCAAAGGGTAACCCATCACAACCGGGAGATTTGTTGTTGTGCAGACTTTTAATCGGGCGCCACACTTCTTCTTCTTGAAGTGTGTCATCCAAACCCTCCATCTTCGAAGGATCAACAATCGGTTGACAGAAATTAAAAAAATAATCCATCATAGATTTGTCACCCTGTACAGAGGTAAACACTTCTTCAAAATGTTTTTTGAAACAAGTTAAGATTCCATCTGCATTTTCAAACACTTCCATCTTTCGAAACGATTTTGGAAATGCTACATATGACCACTACTTCCATACTCCTTCCTACCTAACAAGTATCCCTCCAAAATCTCATCCTGAATCCCACTCCTACAAATCCTCTGCTTTATCAATTGTATACATTCGTATTTGGTACCAGTGCGATAATGGATGTCATACAACTGCCTCAAACGCACCTGTAGTAATTTTTTTACTCAGTGTAACAAAAAACCGTTTACCTTCCAATTTTGCCCAGTCCCACCAGATTTGTATATTAGCAAAACGACTTTTGGATGATATCAAATCCTCCCAAAATTTCTTAAACATCTCAACAATATTTTTGGTTTCTAACAATTGCACATTTAATTTCCAAATCACTTTACCTATTTTACTTTGATTTACCTTTAGTATTAAAACCACCATGTTGTGATCAGAGAAGATTAAAGGTATAGTTTGAGAATCCACAATGTCTATGAAAAGACCTACAGTTTACGTAGAATCTGTCAAGTCGGGAACCATATCCATCTCTAACATAGGTATATTCTGGAATTCCGCCCGAGAATTGATAATTATCTTACAACTTTAATTGTTTAATGAGAGCAATTAAAGCCTTTGATACCAACTTATTTTTTGCACTACTACAATCTCTTATGGTTGTCACACAATTAAAATCTCCCCCCATGATCAGCGAGTTTGAGTTGTGTCTTAAAAAGAACAGCACTTCATTTCGGAAAAAAAAATCTTCCCTCTCTTTTACCTTGTTCGTTCCTGCAGGGTCATAAATGTTAACGATAGGAATCAGACAACCATCATACAATATTTTCACACCCTGGATTCGACCATTTGCATCCATTTCGTCCCTCAGAATTGTTATAGCTTTTTGCTTAGGAATACAAATCAACGTCCACCCTTCAAGAGAACAGTGGGATTAGAAATAATATCTAAATATTTGCCTATGTACTCTAGTTCTGATAAACATTTCTTCAACTCTAGATTTATCTTTTAATGTCCACGCTCTCCTACTTACTGGGGCTTGCTTCTAGAATACTTTATCTCTCACTAAAACTTTTCCTTTCTGGCCCAGTTGTTAAAATGGAGCCGAATGGTGTGTGGCAGAGAAAAATCCTTCATTCATCACCCCAGTTACGGGCTGCTAAGAGGCAAGAGCCCGTGCCAGACAAAGCTGGCTTAATCTATCATCATCAACCACTGCCAAATTTAACCAGCTTGTCATCAAACTTTTTAACGAATTCTTCAAAAAGCAGGTGTTCTTGAAATTTCACTATACCCCTGTTGTTGGCCATTTGCTGGAATCCTGCTATGTCTATCTACTTCAAACCCAATTTGTCAAAAATGACAAAACACGCCATCTCATAGTTTGAGCGAACAGAAAATTGTAGGCCAATTCAATCTGTCATCTTCAGGTGTCCTAAAGTCGCATTGTAGTGATCTACACGTGCGCTCGCCATTTCCTTAATGGGTGAAATGCCTGTGATGCTGTTTGGACGAACCTTGCTTTTAGCTAAGTACAGGAGCGACCAAACACATGTCCGCACTCGGCGAAGGTTCGTATAAGACTCCTTGCTCATCCTGAGTCATGACTGAGGAGTCATGACTGGAAGTATATGTGGCCTTTGTCATTCTATAAATAGTTCATTTTAGTGACATGTGGGTCATTTTGACTGTCACGGACCATCAGTTACTGTTTAGGACTAGGAAATGGCACTAAGGGGTTAAAGAGAGTTATAAATATATATATATACACACACACACATATATATATATATATATATATATATATATATATATATTATATATATATAATCATATATATAATCTATATATATATACACGCACACACATATATGTATGTATGTATATATAATATAATATATTAATATTATATATAATATATATATATATATATGCTTAAATAATCACAGTAGATGCACGTGACCTCATTAAATAAGCGAATGTGGTATTTGCTTATATATATATATATATATATATACATAATATATATATATATATATATATGCATGTATGTATGTATGTATGTATGTATGTATGTATGTATGTAGTATGTATCTGAAGCTAATAATGACTTGCAAACGAAGGACACTGCATACCATTTTAAAACCACAAGCATCAGGTTAACATTAATAGATACAGAAGTTTATTACCTCGTATTTAAAACTATGCGGATAGTAATAGTTCAGCACTGGAAATTAATGCACAAATTTAAATGATGGTTGCTTATAAAAGCCGGTTTCAGTTTAGCATGACTCAACAAATGATTCTTACAATAGTGCTTCACGATAACTTAAGTGGAAAAGAATCACTAATATCACATCATATAAAAAGGATTAAGAAAAAATTATCACCGATATAAAGATTACTTAGATAAACGTGACATGAAATGTTTTAGAACTGAAATAACAGAAAATATAGTTTTCTCTTATCAAATTTGTTGTAAACATAAACTCCTTCTGATAATCTAGATGAACAACGATAAATATAACAGATTTATAAAAGACTTTATTCTGTAAATGTAAATAAAAATGTTTATATGAGATGTGTAAAGTTATCTTAGTAACTTCGGTTTTTTTTATAGTATCCATACCCCTGCATAGTTTTGAACCATAGTCTAAAACCCGCTTATAACAAAAATATCAAATATAAAAAAACAACAACAAGGAAATAAGGTGAAAATTGCAGCGCCTTCAGTGAATGTGTAGGTTCCATGAATGTTGATGAAATAAGTTCTTTTTTTTTTCTTGAGATGTAGCAATAATATATAGAAGTCGAATGCGGCTTAATTCATTCTGTATGTTTTAAGTCACCTGCGATGACCTCAGGAGGCAGGAGTACATTTCCCCTAACCTACCTTTCATGATAGGGTTCATGGCTACCGAACGAGGTCATTCATCTAATGTTGTCATTGCAGTGCAACATCATCTGTTTTGTGTTTCACCAGACTTTCCTCAATTTCACTGATAGCAAGTAAATTGCCTGTGAAGAACGGTATTTTTTTTCAGACGTTCCAGTGTATCCGCCGACTGAGTTTTCAGACTCTTGGAGACCTTTTGATCTGTATAACAAGAAGTAAAGCTCCCCGTCATCTGGGACAAACTTTTTTTGAGTAACTTCAGTGTCTTAAAATTATACTTGTAGAATAACTTGGTCTTCTTCAGATGAGAGAAGTTAGAAAATAATTCATACTGACTTACAAAGTTAAGGAAGATTCCTGTAATGCGTGCAATACTCCAATAACGACTCTTGAATTTAACATTTCCTCTGTCTTTCTTCAAGCAACTGCTCTCCTCTTGGCCACCACAAACTCCAGCAGGAGAAAAAGGCAGGAAACAATGACTCCACTCCCGAGGAGACTCAGCGGCGCCATGACGGAGCTTAATCCGATCGGTGCCACTTCCAGGTATTCACAGGCAGCCCTCTTCACTTTGGCTTTACGCGCGAGTTTCTCCAAGATGCCCGATGAAAACATTCCCAGAATTCTGTTAGGTGAAATCAATACGAAAGTTTTGTAAAACGCACGTTAATAATAAATAGAACACGTGGCAATGCATGACAAAAATTCGACTTAACGTAGGAGAAACAAAAATAATGTTTATTCGGCTTTCAGTCATCGATATTTAACATATGTTACTTATTGCTTATAAGACATATAAGACAACTGGACTACACTTCTAAGAAAATTCCACTGGCAAAAGAAAAAAAAAGCATTAAAATCGGGATGTCACACTGAATGGCTATCATGTGTAAGATCCCCCTGAAATCAAACAAACCAGAGTCTGTATCTATATCGACACTAAAAACAAACCACAGCACTATCGTATCGATTATGAGAAGCAATGATGTTGAGGTAGGAATCATGGATATACATAGACACACAAACTCTGACATGGATATAAAATTTATCATACTTTTAATGCCTTCCTTTTTCCAACTCACTGGGATGCGATATCCCTCTTGTAAATGCTCACCTGTTCCAGTTTGCATTATCAGAGATAAGAATGAGGCCAGCCTATCTAATAAGTTAGAGAATGTATTGCTTGAAATTGGAAGGCTTTGGTGACGTAAGCTACGCGTGAGCGTATCAAGCGGCATCAGGGTAGCTAAGTTTATTTTCATATTTACATTCATACACGAATGGCTGTAGGTCTTTAGTTTCACACGTACAAACACGTAATCATATTAACGTATTTAAGGCGTATGTCATTCTGCATCACTACTTCTCTGTAACTTTCCTGTCTTCAAGGACAAAATTTGTTGCTGTACTTTATCATAGTACCAAAACGTGTAGAATTGTCGTAAAGATAATCATGAATTAATGGCTGAGACACCTGTTGGGATAAGGTTGAATTAGTGGAGAACTTTAGCAGTAGGTTTTGTCCTTTATTTCAGAACTTTAGCCTTGAATATAAGAAAATGCACGGAAAATTGGCAGCGTGTGGTTATAAAAATATAGGCGCTACAGGTGCGTAAGCAGCTGATGAAATTATACACACACACACACACACACACACACACACACACACATATATATATATATATATTATATATATATATATATATATATATATATATATATATTATTACAAAGTGCCAAGTATCTGGTTACCATGCATCAAACATTACCTCACAAAAAGCCAGACACCTGAACCCTCATAACACGTTTAAACGACTGAATACTCTAAAGGCAACAGTGATCCCTTAACACTTACCAGTATTGCAGAAAATCAGACTAAGTTCATCAAAACAGGTGTGAGGTAATCTTGTAAGTAATTAAATTAATCAAAGGGCACCACTCCTTCAACAACTTTAAAACTCTAAGTATTTCCCTGATTTCAGAAGTCTAAGTACTTCCCTGGTTCTAAGTCACTTCAAGTTACTTGAAGGAAAGCAAATCAATTACCACTCTATGTCTCTACCTATCATCAATATAGTCATAATCAAATATAATTATACTGGTATAATCATTAAAACACTCATAAAAATTTTAAATACAAAGATTTATTATCAAATTCAAAATTTATAAGTGAAATTCACAATATCAGGGAAAATTACTGTTACTTGAAAACAAAGTAAAGTTTAATTAATTCTTGAATCAAATTAAGTAAAATTAAATCGAAATTAATTTATCACAAAATTCAAAAGAAATTAATTCAATTGAAATTCAAAAGTGTTAGGCAATAATTGAAAATTTGAAATTAATTCACAAGTGGTAAACAATAATAAAACTTGAAAAGAATTCTAAGTAAATGCAAATTAATTCACAAGTGTTAAATTTAAATGTGTAATGATAAAGCAATGAAAATAACTAAGTCAACTAAATTGTGAATGCAAACGAAAATATAAAATAAAAAGACACACTTCAATAAGAAAATGAATAAGTGCACAAACAATGGAACAGACACAAACACACACAAAAAAAAATCAGCAATGTGTAAAAGTGTAAATCTTTTTCACTCAAAAACACTGTAACCAACAGTTTTTACCAAACTTTCACAACCATCGGTTATTAGTTAACCACAGTTCCTATCAATTATTAGTTAAACACAATTTCTATCCGTTATTAGTTGCAACTAATAAAAATATAACACACTTTACCTTGGTATACCAATTTCTTTCTCTGCTGCAGTCTTGTCTTACACAATTTCACAAAAACCAGGCGCCGTTACGAAATAATGTCTGTTCAGATTCCACAAAAGAAAGTAAATAACACTAAATAAATTCTAAGAAATATCAAATACGAAATTCTAAGTTACGAGTGACCAAATTACGTTACGTTAATATAATCTCAATGATGTCGAATGAGAGAGACAGAGGAGGAGAGAGAGAGAGAGAGAGAGAGAGAGAGCGAGATGTTAATGCCTCGAGGTCTTAAGATAGAATGAAATCTCTTCCTTCACGGAAACGGGAGAGCAGATGATACAAAACGTTCTTGTCACGAAAGCTTCTCGAAAGTTCTGAAATCTGACGCAATCTTACATACAAAATGTGCAACACCCACGTGGGACTTGACAAAGATATACACGTACAAGACAAGTCTGTTAAAAAAAAGAAAGACGTACCCGACTCGATTGAGACGGAGGCTGGGTGACAATTAAAATTGACATGTTTTGATGACAACGCTTGAGTCGAGCTCGCTATCAAACGCGCTGACAGAGTAGGGAAGCAAACGGATCTCGCAGACTCTAATCTTAAAGTGTCGACATAAAAGTTAAACATTCACAGTTTCGAACAGACAAAGTTCTCTCTCTTTTTACGTTATATATTTATTCTTTTACAAGACGTAAATGCGAAATCTGAACACACATTTAAAACATCCTATTCTAATCTATCTAGGAATCTGAACAAATGTTGCACAATCGACATGACATTTCAAAGAGGGGAAAACATGCATTTTGAAAGTAGCAATATATAATATACCTCCCCCCAGAAGATTTTTTATCACGGTGTTGAATCCAACGATTCGCAACGAGATAAATAATCAGCAACTACATTGTTTTTGCCACTAATGTGCTGCACTCTTAAGTTATACTGTTGCAGGCACAAAGACCACCTGGTCAGTCTTTGATTGTGATTTTTCATTTTCTGGATAAATGACAGTGGATTGTGATCAGACAATATTAAAATTTCTTCATTCCTAGGTCTATTCACATACACTTCAAATTTTTTCAATGCAGTGATTAAGGCTAAAGTTTCCTTTTCAATTGTCGAGTATACTTTCTGATGGTTTTTCAATTTTGTAGACATGAAGCATACAGGATGGTAGATATTATTTTCATCTTCTTGAAGTAGAACAGCTCCAACACCACAGTCTGACGCATCAACTTGTATCACAAATTTCTTGTCGAAGTCTGGAGCTTGAAGTACTGGTCTTCAAATTAAAATGGCTTTTACCTTCTCAAAGGATTCTTGACACTCTGGAGTCCAAATAAACTTAGCTTTGGGACTAGTTAAGTCTGTCAGGGGAGCTACTACGGCTGAGAAATTTGGGCAAAAACGACGATAGAAACCAGCCATGCCTAAAAATCTCTGTAGCTGTTTCCTGGTAGTAGGTGGGGTAGCCTTACGGATACCTTCTACATTAGCATTTACTGGAGCAAGAAGGCCTTTCCCAACTTCAAACCCAAGATACTGTACAGTTGCCTTTCCAAACTCACTCTTCTCTAGGTTGACTGTTAATCCTGCTTCTTGTAGTTTCTTGAAAACTTTCCTCAGAATCTTCAGATGTTCTTCCCACGTTGTAGAGTAAATCACGATGTCATCTAGGTATACACCTACTACTTCTTCTATTGATCCTAGCAGTTGATCCATCACACGTTGAAATGTTGCGGGTGCATTCATCAGACCAAACGGCAGAACAGTATACTGATATAGTCCAAAAGGAGTAATAAAAGCTGACAGCAGCTTCGCATTCTCATCTAAAGGAATTTGATAATATCCTTTCAACAAGTCTATCTTGGAAACAAACTTGGCTTGCCCAATATTATCAAGTAACTGATCTATAAGAGGCAAAGGATAATTATCAGCCACACTGATAGAATTCAGCTTCCTATAATCAGTACACATCCTAAATGAACCATCTGGTTTCTTCACTAACACACATGGAGAACTAAAGTGACTTGAACTGGGTTCTGCTAATCCATGTTGCAGCAAATACTCAACTTCCTTCTTCAAAACATCTCGATGATACGGTGATAAGTGATAGGCTCTTTGCTTGAAAGATTTTCCATCTTCTTGAATCTTGATTTCATGCTTGGTCAGATCAGTACGTCTAGGCACATCTGAAAAAATTTCTGGAAAACTTCTAATTACGTCACTTAAGTCTTCACCTTGTTCAACACTCAGATGTTTCAGTTTATCCTCCAAATTTTCCAAAATTGAAGAATTATTCATCTTGCTTGCAGCTCCCAATTCGTAGCCATCATCGTCTTCTGTAGATAAAGTTGTCTGGGTTACTGACACAGTTTCAGTTTTAGTTTCTGAGAAATAAGGTTTCAAGAGGTTCACATGTATCTTCCTTTGTCTTCTTCTTCTTTCTGGTGTTTCAATCACATAAGTTCTATCACTTAACTTCTGAATTATCTTGTAAGGACCGTTGAAATTTATTAGTGAGGGGAAATCTCTTGACAGGTAAGAACACTAACACTTGTTGACCAACAGTAAAACTTCTTAGCTTAGTCTTAGCATCAAATCTCCTTTTCATTTTCTCTTGACTCATTTTCAAGTTTTCTAAAGAGAATTTTCTAATCTCTTTCAACCTCTTCCTTAAGTTCTTCACATACTCTCCTTGACTTTCCTCTTGATTTTCTTCCCAATTTTCTGCAAGAATCTTCAACGGTCCTCTAACTTCTCTTCCAAAAATCATCTCATTAGGTGAACATCCCATACTTTCTTGATAAGCACTCCTAACTTCAAACAACATTAATGGTAAACCAACATCCCATTCTCTTCCTGACTCAGAACAATACTTTGTCAGCATACTTTTCAATGTTTGGTGGAACCTTTCCAAGGCACCTTGAGTTTCTGGATGATAGGCAGTGGATAACTGTTGTTTCACTCCTAACAAATTCATCACATCCTGGAATAACTTTGAAGTAAAGTTTGTTCCTCTGTCACTTTGTACTATTTCTGGTATTCCAAACTTTGAGAAAAACTCCACAAGTTTTTCAGCAACTATCTTGGCAGATATGTTTCTAACAGGGATTGCTTCTGGATACCTTGTCACAGGACACATTAATGTCAACAAATACTCATTTCCTTTCTTTGTCTTTGGCAATGGTCCAACCATGTCTATAATCACTTTGCTAAAGGGTTCTCCTCTAATTTCTATAGGTTGTAGGGGGGCTTTCTTGATGGTTTCATTCGGTTTTCCAGCTATCTGGCAGGTATGACACCCACGACAAAACTTGCTAACATCTTTGTGAAGTCCAGGCCAGAAAAAATATTTCATGATCTTCTCCACAGTCTTCCTGATTCCCATATGTCCAGACTCATGAGCTACTGCAACCACTTGCTTTCTCTATGGATATGGAATCAAAATTTGATGATATTCGCCCCATACAGCATCTCCTGGTATATCTGTAGGTCTATACTTCCTCATCAGCAAACCTTCCTTCAGATAGTAACAGGTAGGAGTTTGTTGCATCTCTTCTCGATCAACAACTCTGAAGAACAAATCAGTTAACGATGCATCCTTCTTCTGCAAGTCCATCAGCTTCTCTCTTGTCACTTGACCAACCTCAAAGGTTGAATTCTCAATATCTGCTAACTCAGCTACTGTAGTTTCACTACTGTCTTCAGTAACACTTTGACTACTCGGAGTCTCTTCAGGAACACCAGGTTCTTCTTCATCGTCGTCGTCTTCTTCATCTTCTTGGGAAATCTCTTCTTGGTCAGCACTATGGGAAACTTCACTTCCCTGGAATAATTCTTCTAAGCACAAAGATCCTACACTTGATCCTTCTTGGGTGTGTAAATCCTCAGTTTCTTCACTTACAGTCGTAGTCCTCTTCATACTTCTGGTAGTTACACTACTAGGAAACAGGTGGGGGTTATTCTTCTCCAACTCTACTGTAGGACTAATCCTCAATGGTTTGTCTGTCACTACAGGACAAGGAATAAATGGCACACCACCAACTTCATTCCCCAACAGAACATGTATACCTTCCACAGCTAGTGAGTCCTTTACAGCAAAATCAACATTCCCTGTCACCAATTCACATGACAGGTGTAAGCGGCATATAGGAGTTACTTCCTCTCCTCCTATACCCTTCAAAATAACTGAATCTCCTGTGAGACTCTTCTCCAACTGAGGTTGAGAATCACGTACTACCACACTATGGTTACTCACTGTATCACGTAATATCTTGACTGGTACCTGCATACTTCCTTCTTGAGTTGACAGCATACCCTCATAGATATATGGCTTAAAAGCCTCCACACTGCTTAGCCACTCACTGTTTGAGGTAACATTTCCACTGGTTGCTAAACATTCAGCTTGTTTAGTTTCATTCTTGTCTGGAGTCTGATTCTTTCCCACACTGAACTTCGTAGTTTGTTTCACCTGGTCGCCTTTTACAACTTGACCAACTGGTTTTGACTGCTGTTGATTCCGGTAACACTCTTGACTGTAGTGTCCTACTCTTCCACACTTGAAACAGACAACATTAGGTTTCTGTAACTGTCTTGAAAAACTGGATGAGGATTTCACATTAGTTTGCTGAGTTGTATTACTTTGTGTACTCTTGGTAGTATCACTTGTAGGTTTCCCATTAAATTTGTTCCTGTTATTTGGATAAGACTTAAAACCTGGGCGTTGTTGACTCTGGTACTTGACATTGTAATTACGTTTGCTACTGATTATATTGTAATCTTCACTAAGGGTAGCAGGTTTGTCAAGTTTCTTCACTTCTCTCTCTCTTAAATAGGCTCTTATATGTTCAGGAATTCCCTTAAGATACTGTTCAAGAACAAGTAACTTTTCTAACTCATCAAAAGTTTTAACTTTAGCAGCTTCTACCCAACGTTTGAAACACCTTCTCACTTTGTAAGCATAATCTAAGAATGTTCCCTTCTCATCTTTTCTCAAATTTCTGAATTTCTCATTGTAGTACTCTGGGGTCATCTGGTAAACTTGTAGCACACTGTGTTTAAGTACCTTGTAGTCTTTACACTGATCAGCTGTTAAGGCTAGATAAGCACTTCTCCCTTTACCAATTAAGACACTTTGTAGCAAAACTGACCATTTATCCTCTGGCCATCCCATACCTGAAGCCACTTTCTCAAAGTGATCAAAAAACTCATCTGGAGCTTCTTCAGTAAACTTAGGGATTAACTTCTGTACTCTCACTACATCAAATATAGGGTCTTGATTACCTTGGTTAGGGTTAGACGGTGTTACAGGTAATGTGGATCTAGCTCTTATTAATTCCATTTCCCTTTCATGTCTTGCAATTTCTCTTTCCTCTTTATCCTCTCTCTTTCCTCTTCTGCTGCTGCTTTTTCTTCTTCTCTTTCTCTTCTTTCTTGTTTTTCCTGTCTATTCTTTCTCTTTCAGCTTGCATTCTTTCTCTCTCAGCAAGCATTTTTAGCTTAATCAAATTCTCTTCTGCTTCAATGCGTCTAAGCTCTAACTCTGCATCACTTTTCTCTTTCTTTTCTGCTTGCTTATTTATGAGATCAGCATGTGCTACATTCAACAACTCTTGAGCCAATTCTAACTCATCTTCATCAGTTATTCTACCAGAATTTATCAATGATTCCATAGCAATACATCTTATTTGTGCCTTTACCATACTAGTAGACACATAACCACCACATGCCTCTGCTAAAGCGCTCCACTGTGCTCTAGACAGAGTGGTTTCAGACAAAACTTGGATGGAAGGGGTTGCTAAAAATTCCTGAACATTGAACTGAGCCATTTTCCTCTAAGTTATCAACTTACAATTCAATACAATAAATGCAAAACAAAACCATATGGTCACTCTCCTAACAAAATATATCCCTAACACCACCAGTATATTCTAGAGTGATAATGAAATCTGCTTTCCCGGGTTTCTGGGCACCATTAAACAATGTTACGAGTGCCAAGTATCTGGTTACCATGCATCAAACATTACCTCACAAAAAGCCAGACACCTGAACCCTCATAACACGTTTAAACGACTGAATACTCTAAGGCAACAGTGATCCCTTAACACTTACCAGTATTGCAGAAAATCAGACTAAGTTCATCAAAACAGGTGTGAGGTAATCTTGTAAGTAATTAAATTAATCAAAGGGCACCACTCCTTCAACAACTTTAAAACTCTAAGTATTTCCCTGATTTCAGAAGTCTAAGTACTTCCCTGGTTCTAAGTCACTTCAAGTTACTTGAAGGAAAGCAAATCAATTACCACTCTATGTCTCTACCTATCATCAATATAGTCATAATCAAATATAATTATACTGGTATAATAATTAAAACACTTATAAAAATTTTAAATACAAAGATTTATTATCAAATTCAAAATTTATAAGTGAAATTCACAATATCAGGGAAAATTACTGTTACTTGAAAACAAAGTAAAGTTTAATTAATTCTTGAATCAAATTAAGTAAAATTAAATCAAAATTAATTTATCACAAAATTCAAGAAAATTAATTCAATTGAAATTCAAAAGTGTTAGGCAATAATTGAAAATTTGAAATTAATTCACAAGTGGTAAACAATAACAAAACTTGAAAAGAATTCTAAGTAAATGCAAATTAATTCACAAGTGTTAAATTTAAATGTGTAATGATAAAGCAATGAAAATAACTAAGTCAACTAAATTGTGAATGCAAACGAAAATATAAAATAAAAAGACACACTTCAATAAGAAAATGAATAAGTGCACAAACAATGGAACAGACACAAACACACACACAAAAAAAAATCAGCAATGTGTAAAAGTGTAAATCTTTTTCACTCAAAAACACTGTAACCAACAGTTTTTACCAAACTTTCACAACCATCGGTTATTAGTTAACCACAGTTCCTATCAATTATTAGTTAAACACAATTCCTATCCGTTATTAGTTGCAACTAATAAAAATATAACACACTTTACCTTGGTATACCAATTTCTTTCTCTGCTGCAGTCTTGTCTTACACAATTTCACAAAAACCAGGCGCCGTTACGAAATAATGTCTGTTCAGATTCCACAAAAGAAAGTAAATAACACTAAATAAATTCTAAGAAATATCAAATACGAAATTCTAAGTTACGAGTGACCAAATTACGTTACGTTAATATAATCTCAATGATGTTGAATGAGAGAGAGAGAGAGAGAGAGAGAGAGAGAGAGAGAGAGCGAGATGTTAATGCCTCGAGGTCTTAAGATAGAATGAAATCTCTTCCTTCACGGAAACGGGAGAGCAGATGATACAAAACGTTCTTGTCACGAAAGCTTCTCGAAAGTTCTGAAATCTGACGCAATCTTACATACAAAATGTGCAACACCCACGTGGGACTTGACAAAGATATACACGTACAAGACGAGTCTGTTAAAAAAAAGAAAGACGTACCCGACTCGATTGAGACGGAGGCTGGGCGACAATTAAAATTGACATGTTTTGATGACAACGCTTGAGTCGAGCTCGCTATCAAACGCGCTGACAGAGTAGGGAAGCAAACGGATCTCGCAGACTCTAATCTTAAAGTGTCAACATAAAAGTTAAACATTCACAGTTTCGAACAGACAAAGTTCTCTCTCTTTTTCTACGTTATATATATATTCTTTTACAAGACGTAAATGCGAAATCTGAACACACATTTAAAACATCCTATTCTAAGCTATCTAGGAATCTGAAAAAATGTTGCACAATCGACATGACATTTCAAAGAGGGGAAAACATGCATTTTGAAAGTAGCAATATATATATATATATATATATATATATATATATATATATACATACACACAAATATACATATATATATACGTATATAAATAATTTGTATGTGTATATGTAACAATGTTATGCTTATGTGTCTAGATTTTTTTTACCAAGAAAAAAAAAGAAATAAATACTTACAAATTGTTTAAGATTGGTTTTATTGGAGAATTCTTTTTTAAAGCAAAGGACATTCCGGTTGGGAAATAGTCTCTCTTCAGAGGCAGGAAACGACAGTCGTTCCCAGAGGTGTGCAGAAAATACTCTTTTGACAATATGGAAAAGTAACCTTGTTTCGTTAGCACATATTCCAAAACCACCTGCAATGGTTGTTCAGCGGCAGAGCCTCGATCCTGACTGTCTTGCCAGATTTTTTGATGAGCTGCCACCGGGGATTTCTGCAAAATAAAATAAAGATATATCCTACAAAATACATGTTTGTTATCGTGTCTGTCACTGCCCTGTTGTTTACAATTAAGCTGCAATACTAACCATAATTCTGTCATGAAAATATAGATAATTCCATATAACCTGACTGTAATTCAGTGGTTTAGGAAGATCTACTGTCAACAGGAAAATTAAACTACGCCTAGATTGAGAAAAATGTGGAAACAAAGGAATGGGGGTTATAATTTACCAAACAGATTTCTTAGACCTATGTGGCTTCTCCTTGATTACGGTCAGCTCAGCTCGTTTGCTACATAGCTATATATATATATATATATTATATATATAATATATATAATATATATATATATATATATCTATATATATATATATATATATATATATTATATATCTATAATATATATATAGATATATATGATATATATATATATATTATAATTTTATTTATGTACACACACACACACACACACACACACACACACATATATATATATATATATATATATATATATATATATATATATATATACTATATACAATATATTACAGGCCGCTACCTTATAATTGAAATATTCCTTCACATCAGGACGGAACACAGAACTCTGAAGGAAAGCAAAGGCACTACAAACTGCTCACAAAAGTCACAAACGAAGTTGGGATCCAGGCACTTGATAGTATCTAGAGATTTACCTGCAGGCTGCACACCTTTGCACGACAGATGTTTTTTAATAAAGTCCCAACATAATAGTGGCTCAGCTGGTAGCAGCTAATGATTTTATGAACTATGAGACTTGTTGGTATCCTCTTGGTTTATTCTAAACAAATGTCCAAAACGGGTACTTTCAATGCTTACTCAAAGGAGGCGGGTAACTCCTAGGCTGAGATAATTCAGCTGCCTGGATATTGATATATGAGTATATATATATATATATATATATATATATATATATATATATATATGTATGTATATATATATATTATATTCTGCAATTTGTGTATGTATGTATGATTGGTATGGGCGCCCGGGTCGTCGGTCTGACGGGACTGAAATTCGGAACGGAGATGGGTTTTCACCCCGGGAAGGTCGAGACCTATGTTCGGGTGAGAAGGGATTCCGTGAAACAGAGCTAGTTCTGCCCGTGAAACGGGGCTGGCTGTGCCCGTAGACTTAGTTACTTTACAAATTTCTGTATACATATGACTTATCATTTGGAAAAGAATACTATATATATGACATCAAAGAGGGTGGTTTTAGAAGGGGGCTGACAGTGAGAGAAAATGAGAGGGAGAGAAAATGAGAGGGAGAGAAAATGAGAGAGAGTAGACTGGGTGTTAGGGAGAAGAAAGAGGAAAAAAGACAGAGAGAGGCGAGAGATGAGGAGCGAGAGAGAGAGAGAGAGAGAGAGAGAGAGAGAGAGAGAGAGTTGGTATCACTGAGAAGATAGAGGGTAAGGTCCCTTACACACGAGGATCCAGTTACACGTGAACACACACATGTGTGTATGTATATAGTATATATATTACATATAGACTATTTCATTACATATCGTTATGGCAAAATATCCACGCGAATTCAAAGTTACTTCATAAAACTGATGAAAAGAAATATGTAATAGGCTTATGCTACAAAATTAGTTTCTTGAGCACCCTAAACGAAAATTACGAGTTTACGTTTCAGGATCAATCTATTCATCAAGTGTTGTATGTTGAACTTCCATGAAAGATTAGTAAAAGAAAGGCTAAGGATTATCACCCCACAAAACAATTTTATAGTGAACTTACTCGCTTCTGTCAAAATCATGCTCTCCAAATTAGCGATGTAATGCTCCTCCCTCCCTCCTCCTACTCATATGTACATAATAGAGCTGACGCAATTACAACCTCCTGGCTGGACCACTGCATCACATCTCCACAACTGCATGATTCTATTATGACCTGCAATATTCGCTACGATCTTGCAACGGGCTACGATCACATCCCATTACAGGTGTCATTCAGTACCCCATCCTCCCTACCGTGACCTTAACCCACTAACTGACCGCCCACCAGCGGTTAACTGGGAGTTTAAAAACCAACAGAAAACCAGATACTTTAGGGCGACCACGGAAACCAGGTTACGGTCAATAATTCAACCGGCTGACGCCTTACTGTGTACCAACACAAAATGTAGAAATGACGACCACAAGAGGGATCTGAATGAATTCTATTCGAACATAATCTCCGCTATGCTTGCTTCGGGCAGGACTGCCTATAGATTTCGTCAAGGTAATTCTCGTAATATACCTGGTTGGAATGACTTGGTTAAGGATCTGTATACATACTCACGAGAAATGTTTTTACTGTGGAGGCAAAATGGCAGCCCGAGGGAAGGACACACTGCATTACTAATGAGGCAGGCGAGAGCGCAATTCAAACTTGGTCTTAAGCACTGCAGGTTAAATGAAAAACAACTAAGAGCCGATGCAATGTCTAGAAACGTAGAATCTGGTGATTACCCTCGTCTTTGGAAAGATATCCAGTCCTTAAATCCCAAAACTAAAAAGCTATCACAGAGAGTAGGGGAAGCAGTCAGAGACGAGGCTATCGCAAGGATGTGGGGTGATCGCTTCAACAATATCCTGAATTGCATAAATGATCAGGATTCCCGAAGCGAGGTAGATAACCTCCTTAATGACAACATTCAATTTCATTTTGCAGACCGTATTACGCCAGGTAACATCAGCTATGCCATAAACAGCCTACCTAACAATAAATCGCCCGGCTGTGATGGTCTTCCCGCAGAGGCTTTCAAATTCTGCCATCCGATAATTTACATTTTTCTAGCTGCCTTATTCAATGCGTGCATAATTCACCAGTTTCTTCCAGACTCCCTACTCTTAGTTCAATTGATACCATTAATCAAAAACAAGCTAAAAAATGCAGCTGACCCTGGCAACTACCGGCCAATTGCAATCACAACGATCGCATCGAAGATACTTGAGTCGGTTCTTCTTGTGAGACTTCTCCCCTTTCTACACACCACTGACAACCAGTTCGGGTTTAAAGCAAACCACTCAACCGACACCTGCATCTACATACCGAAAGAATTGCTGAACTACTACCTATCATCAGCATCTCCTGTTTTCCTGTGTTTCGTAGATGTGAGAAAAGCATTTGACCTGAAGCTATTCCTGAAGCTGCACAAAAGGGGCACACCCCTATATCTAATTGGCATTTTACATTCCTGGTTCTCCACACAGCAATTCTGTGTCAAATGGGGCAACGTATTATCGTACACCTTCGGCTCCCTAAACGGGCTTTGGCAAGGGGGCATTCTCTCTCCATACCTGTTTAATACGTACACATGCCTTGAATGTCAAACTGAACTCACTCCCAATCGGATGCACTGTCAATGAAACAACTATAAACAACCTCTGTTATGCCGACGATATGGTTCTGATTTCCCCATCAGTGCATGGCCTCCAACGACTCATTAACACTTTGCCGACCCAATATGGCAGAAGGAATTTTGCATATAATCTACAACGAAACCAAGACCCAGTGCATGTCGCTGCTCCCGAGATCGCTTAAGCATATTGCAGAACCACAAATTTTCCTCGGAAACCATCGGCTGGAATTTGTGCACGAATTTCCGTATTTGGGTCACATTATTATCGACGACCTAAAAGATACGGCAGATATTGAACAGAGGCGTCGTAAACTATGTGCAACTGGCAACATGATTGCAAGAAGGTTTGCCTTCTGTCACTGAGACGTGAAACTGCTGCTCTTCCGCTCGTACTGCTACAGTATCTATGGGTGTTCCCTCTGAATGAACTATACCCGAGAGACCATGAGACGTATCACTGTTGTGCACAATGACATTCTGAGACGCCTCACAAACACTCCACGCTACCACTCCGCCACACAGATGTTCTTAGAAAACCACCTGGACAATTTAAAAATCATTGTAAGGCGAACAATGTCCAGCCTGGTAACCCGAGTGAGAAACAGCGGCAACTCGCTCATACAAAGCATCCTAAGGAGTGAAGCAAGAAGAAGATCTAAATTGTGGGAAAGATGGGAAAATGAGGCCTTTGTCCCCTAAAGGACTTAATCTCTGTATTAGCAAGATGTCATCTGCAGATTTTGTCATTATTATATTTATTGCTGATATTTTATTTTTTCATTATTTCTGTGATTACTATCAAGTTAAAGTTTTTTTATACATTCAACTTATGTATTTAACCCTCTGGACCTGACTACTGTAACCACCTAAGGTCTCTAGTTGAAATTTAAGTTATTAAGTTATATAATCTGTGCACTAACTGTTATAACTCTCAATGCATTTTTTTTCTCCCCAATATTATTACTGTTACCAGTATTATGATTACTATATTTTATGCTACCTCAGCTTTTTTGTGGATAAGTGCCGATTACTCATTTTTCCTATCATGTTGACTCATATATCTAGATTGTGTATGTTACTGTGTATTTTGTATATTCATTGTATATGGCCCTGAACCGAAATAAAGGATATTATTATTAGGAAATAAAATCGATACTTGCAAAATTACCGATTTCAAGGATTTCCATAGATCGCATTCGGTCATGTTCCAAAACGCAAGACACTACTAAGACTTTAGAGTCCTTGGCAAACGACTGAGCAACGTTCCAGTTCGGAACTTCGGACATTTCATTTGATACTTACGGACCTTCGCCTGTAAGTTGTAAGTTGTAACATCGTTCTGACTTCTGGGCGGTAGAGTAAATAGCAGTTTGTTTAGTTCCTCGGGAGTGGCGTTACTGGCGACGAAAAAAAGCCTTGTATCGCTCGACAAGACTTAAGTTATCACTTTAGGTTTCCATCGATTCTTGTCAGTTCGTTGGTCAAGTTTTAATAAACCTGGGCTTCTGCAAGGTAACTCTTGGAACTCTATATTATTGATAGCTAATTTTGGAAGTTTACTATATTGCTAATATTGCATATTTGTTTTGAGGATTTTAGTTTTGCTGTTAGCCATCATAACCATTTCTATGGGCGTGTACCCATAATGTGATGTGAGTAAACGTCCAAAATGTACAAAATATAGAGTTAAGTTACACACAGCTCTAAAGCTTTTGTTTTCTTCCTGTTTGTTTTTGGCACGAGTGGGTTTCCCATTTAATTGCAAAGCTTCACGCGTAAGCAGCTCTTTAGCGACAGGTAAGTAGAAGGCTTTTTTTCCCGCTAAGTTTAGTTGTAATTTTTCGTGTTAATTTTTAAAATTTTCATAATTTACTATTTCTGTAACGGTTTAAATTTATCATAATACTTTTAAAATTTTTGTAAGTTGAAAATTTTGTAATTTACAATTTATTTTTTTTGTAATGTGTATTTATACCATTAACTAAGCTTAATAGTAATTTTTTTTTACTTTAAACTTTCTCCTTTTTGTAATTTACTTTTTAAAATACTTTTAATAAATTTAATTTGTCATAAATTTAATTTGTAATCATTTTACTTTGTTATTAATTCTTTAATTTGTTGTGTTTACTTCAAATTTAATTTAATTTGCTGTTAATTTGTATACTGTTTTTGAACAGCTTCACTTTTATTTTGTATATACTGTTTTTGATCAGCTTCGCCTATCCTCCACCCCTCAGGGGCGGCGCCCCTGAAGGGGTGGAGGAGCCCCGATGCTCCGCATAGGTCTTGAGACCTACTAAGCGGCTTCTTGGGTGGTTGAAGCTGACTAGTCGAACTTTCTTTCAGGTGATAAGTAGAGACGAGAGCAATGATACCGGAACAACTCATTCCAGGTTAACTCGTATCGGACAACTCGCACCTGGGCAATTGATAGCTATGACAACTGGTGTAAAGGAAAACTTATAACAGGTATAAAATGTTTCACTTGAATAAAATAACTTAAGATTAATTACTTAAAAGGAAAGATTTTTGCTCTTACACATAAGTGGTCATTCTCTTTTCATTATTGACTATCTTTCTTTAAATGTCGTAGTTCATGCTGCTTTGTTCGTCCCGCAAACGACTCCCGAACGATCATAGCTTTTCAATGGTATTGTTGTAATTTTATATAGTGTATTTAAGTTAATTGGTTTTGTTCAAACTTTGAAAAAACTTTCAAAACTTTCATATTATATAAAATGTCAGCGAGGAGCTAATTAGCATGTGGGTGATTATTACTTATATAATTTTCAGACAAAATGCTGATAGTTCAAGAAAGGTATGGCTCTGAAGTAAAGGTGTGCAGAACGTGCGTTTAGGCTATGGCTGAGGAGGACCCATTAGAAGTGAATAAAGTGAAATAGAGATTTGTTCTATAAAAGCCAAAATCACAAGAGACCGCGAAAATTGTGATGCGGCAAAATTCCTTCCTCTAAAAGATTGTGCGTTGGCTGGACTGCAAGTTACATAGTTTTATCAAGCAGTATTTATCACGAAGTATTTGTCGGTGGCGACAGCAGAATAGGGTAATTCTAAGCCTTCATTCCGCGGTAAAGTAGACTATGGTAGTTGACGTTTTCCTACGTTATTTTACTTATTCGGACGACTGTAATTAACCCCCAGGGGCCAGTACTAAACACGGCGAAATACATTGAACGCCCCAATCCCTAGTGGATGTAGTATTCGTGGTTACGTTTCTTGCAGGGCAATTCTAAAGAATAGTTCCACACGGACTGCAAGGAACGTAACCACGGATATGACATCCACTAGGGATCGGGGCTTCCAATGTATTTCGCAGTGTTTAGTACTGGCTCCTGGGGGGTTAATTACAGTCGTCCGAATAAATATTACTTTAAATTCATGTTCAGTAAGTAAAATAACGTAGGAAAGCGTAAACTGCCATAGTCTACTTTACCGCGGAATGAGGGCTTAGAATTACCCTGGTGTACCATTTTAGCAGTGATACTGAAGTTGACAATGGGGATATAAAATTAGCATTTAAATAGGCCATTTGAATGTGCCTCGTGTCTTCGCAATGTTACCCAACAAGCGGCAAGCAACTTTGATCGGTTGTTTTCTAATTTACTCTTCATTCGGCCTAAAAGAATGATGGACTTCGAAAAAGCAACTCGCCGCCCCCCCCCCCCCCCCCCCCACAACATGAATACCTTATTTCAAGATTTCTCGATAGTTAACTGGTTACGAATTTAATTTCCTCAGTACCTCGACCGAAAACCTGACAAGCTAGGTAATAAAAGCCTAATATAATAAAGTATTTCGTCTAAAGTTGATTTACAAAACTTCCTCTTATATCAGTGACTGTTATTGTTGCATCAAAAGAACTTGTGTTTGGAAGCGATTTACATAGGACCCGAAAGAGGAAGAGGTTCTACAAGACGTCTAGCGCCAATATTTCCAGTTGAAATACGGAATATTTCAGAGAGGACTTCGACTGGCATGACTAGAACTAATAATAGCCTTGAAGGTTTTCAAAATGCTTTACAAAATTAAATTTCGTGTCAGCATCCGAATATCTGATAATTAATATACACTAAAAGTTGGAGGCGATTTTGGCGCAGAAAAAGAAATTTGATTTGGAACGGGGAGTGCAAAGTAATTTCAAAACAGGCTTTTAAAGAGCGCAACAAGCGACTTGATAAATTGACTTCAAAAGTAGGATCCTCGCCAAAAAATATCTGAAAAGCCGTGGCGTATAATCTGAGTGGTTTTAATTGAGGAAATTTTTTATTTTAATGTTTTATTCTTCATTGTCCCACCAAAAAGTTAACATTTGTTTCTTTCAAAATTAAATAGTAATCACTTTGTCCTAGATATCAATTCTAGTCCAGGTATGAGTTGTCAGATATGAATTTCCCGGGAATAAGTTTTCCTGGTATCAATTGCCCTGGCATGAGTGTGTGGAAGTTCAGAGAGGTAATCGCTGTTAATGTGGTTGGCTACTACCCCTCGGTTAAGATTACAGAAGCTCCTTAAAGTTTGAGCAAATCAAGTGTCATCAAACTGCAATATTCAGCATTACAACTAGATTTATGTAAAGGTCTGGCATCTTGGTATGGTTTACTTAAGAATTTTATGTCCCGGAAAATGGATTGTTTTTGGTTTGTTTTTAAAAGGTTTGGTCAGATATTCGCAAAGTTTTTGCCAAAATATAAATTTTTAAGCGTCAAATTGGCGTTAGCCTAAACAGAATTTTCAAAAGATTCGAACTTTATATTCGCGCAACCAAAAATTTCTGGTTATAGGGGTTATATGAAGCTTCCTACATGACGTCATTTACGATAAGTGATTGCTTACCCAATAGCTATTCTCTTGAATTTATCAAAACAATGCAGGATTCTCCCCCGACAGGGATTATGTCAAGAGTTCTGTTTAGATTTCTGCTGTTGGATGGAATTAGTTTTGTGAAGTTTTTCAGCAACTCTTCGCTAGGAACTTTAAGCTGTTGCCTGACAACACAGAAGCAATTTTGTTGTTGAAAGTGTGGGAATTTAAAGTATACTTTTTGTATAGAATAATATGCATACCCATTTACCTTGGTGGGGTGCAGTCAAGTTAAGTTTGTCAGCTATGTTGGTCACTTTTGATAATATGAGGTTACACAGTGTAAGCATTGTTTTTGATTCTATACGGTAAAATTGAGTTTGTTACTCTTGTGAACACAGGCAATGAGTTTTACTCTGTGAACACAGGCAATGAGTTTTACTCTGTGAACACAGGCAATGAGTTTTACTCTGTGAACACAGGCAATGAGTTTTACTCTGTGAACACGGGCAATGAGTTTTCTCTGAACACGGCAATTTTACTCTGTGAACACCAATGAAGCTCTACGGGCAATGAGTTTTACTCTGTGAACACGGGCAATGAGTTTTACTCTGTGAACACAGGCAATGAGTTTTACTCTGTGAACACGGGCAATGAGTTTTACTCTGTGAACACGGGCAATGAGTTTTACTCTGAGAACACTGACAATGAGTTTTACTCTGTGAAAACAGGCAATGAGTTTTACTCTTGAGAACACAGGCAATGAGTTTGTTCCTCTATGAACTTAGGGAATGAGTCTGGTACTCTATGAACACAGGCAATCGGTTTGTTCTATGGAGTCAAGCAATGAGTATTACTCTGTGAACAAAATGAAATTTTCGCTTGAGTTTTACATAACGTACACAAGCTGTGTTTGTTACTCATGAAAACAGGCAATACGTTTTATGATCATGCATAAGCTGTTACTCAAAAATACACATTAAGTTTGATACTCTTGCACAAGTAATGAGTTTGTAATGTTAACCCATAAACATTGGCACTAGTTGTGATGTTACCTACGAATACTGGCAATAGTTTCGTGATGCCATGCATGAACGTGAGCAACTAATTTATTTTCCATGAACCCTGTCAAATGCGCGTCAGGCTATCTGTGGATAGTGAAATGATGGTGTCGGCACTATGACTGATGCTGTTCATGATCATAAGGCACCGAGACATTCGTACCCACCTAGAGTAAGGTCGGTGCTTTGTGGGCTGGTCATATAAGTGAGTACTATGATGCTTCCTTAAACAGTGCGTTTTGGGAACTGTTCATGAGCACGGAGGTGCTATTTTTGATCAAGGCATGGGTTTCCAATGGTACCATCAACATCATAAGGTTGTGAAGAAATCACCCGAGTTAGGCGCAGTTGCTGCTACCCATTAATTTAGTGAATGTAATGCTGTCATGAACGTCAGGGTTCTGCAAGCTGTCCATGGCAATCGGGTGTTTGTTAATATTTGCCATATAGCAAATTAGATGTTTAAAAGGCCATCAGACGGTTAATGCATGTAGTAATATACATGTTTAAATACAATAGGAGTAGAGTCTTTTTGATATTGATTAGTTACACAACTTCTTTGCTTTATTTTGAAATTCGGCGGTTTCTCTAACTTTACCTGAATTCTTGAAAGATCAGAGGTATCCTTTTAAGAACACGACTTTGATCATAAGTTGTGGTTATCTTAATTTTGATTTCGGTGGTTTTCAGAAAAGTACATTGTCTAAGTATTAAAATACTAATTTTGAGTGGTTTCTACTTAGTGAAAATTTTTAACAATAAATGGTGTCAGAAGCAGACTAGCGTTGTGAAGTATTAATGTTTCTTATACAGCCTTAATACATAATTATGGTAAAAACTGTACGAGATAATCTTACTTCAGATGGTTACATGCTGTCATGACCTTTTTTGGGCACTGATTGTAGATACGTAATTCATGGTTTTTACAAGCTAATTATCCTTATATTAAGATATCACATCTGTTTCAAGAAACATTCGAGTATTGTTCTCTTTATGGAGCTAACGAGTAATTCCCCTAAGAACATTTACTGCTGACGCCGTTATGTTCCAGGTCACAACTTGCTGGAGGAACCAAAATTCAAGAAAATTTCCAGGCGGGATAGATTTGCGAACCTTTCAACGTTAGCCTGATATTTCTAGGGATCCAAGATGTCGACAAGATAGATATAGGCTTCTTTCATTTAATTTCTAAAATCTTGATAGGTTTGTGAAATAGGTTCCTCGGATATTTTGCATTCGCAAACCAACAGTTTGACTATATCATAATTTTGTAAAATAATAAATAATGGGTGCTTAGTTTTCAGTTCTTGACTACTTCCTCGTTATTTTCATTGGGGAAAACTTAAGTATGTGGAATCTGGTTTTTCATCCATGTAATTACTGATGTTGAAGGTAATAACTACCAAATTTAGAGATATACCAGACTGTTTAATAGTAGTATATTCACGTGAGAGTGAATACACACATGAAAGTCTGCAATCAATGTAAGAGTAGTGAAAATGTCTGAACTTCATTCCCACATGGAGGAAGCTGATGAAAGAATTGCTCTGCATGTTGCAAACTCCCTCAAGTATAACATTGGCCGCTTCGTAGTACATTCACCAGACGGTGATGTCATCATCCTCTTTTTATATCATTTCACCGCCCTTCAAGCCAATGGTCTCTGGCAATTGTGGGTCAGATGTGGTGTTGGTGACTCATCAAGGTTCTTATCTATTCAGACTATGACTGTACAGCTTGGTTCACTCTGTTCTCTGTTACTTGCAGTGCATCATTTGACCGGAAGTGACTATACCAGCATAGTTGGAACAAAACCAACCGCTCTCAAGTCAAACCCAGAGCAATTTTTGGCTGAGTGGCCACTACATTCATGAGACAAAATTGTCTGAGTTTTTGGCAAAAGCTGAGGCATACCTGGTTCAAGTTCTCAAAGGTACAGCAGTTCAGACAATGAATGAGTTGCAGTCTCATTGTATTTCCACAGCCAAGGAAGCAATGAATTGCCTTCAGCTAATGAAGCGATCAAGGTTCACATCCTCAGAGCATGCATTGCAACTAAGGATAGGGGCGGGGTTTGGAAGTCGTTCGGCAAACAAAATCTGCTTGACCACATGAAGCTTTGAGATGCAAAGTTTCTTTTACCGAAAACATTTAATTTGCTTTACCTATTTCCGTTTAATGGATCACTTCGATTCTGAATAACCTCATAGGTCCCAGCGCTTTGCATTTTGCCCAAATTTCATATTCCATTAATTTCAATACGTCATTACTACAGGGTAATGGCCATTTATTTTCACAACTATCCGTGAAACCCCCGTAGGATGGTAGTGCCGTCAGCGCACCTGATGCGGTACACTGTAAGCATTACTTGAGGCTCTTTGCAGCGTCCCTTCGTCCCCTAGCTTCAACCCCTTTTATCCCTTTTACTGCACCTACGTTCGTATTCTCTATCTTTTTTTCCACCCTCTTCTATCAAATGTTTCTTATGGTAACTGCAATGTTTTCCTCCCGTGACGCCTTTCAAACCTTATTTCTCTCAGTTTTCCCTTTCACCGCTTGGCCTTAGGCTTAATTGCTTTATTCTATCCAATTCTATCCATGAAACCAAATGATTAAAGACTAATAATTCTCAGCACTGGTTGTTTATGGTACTAACTATTACAGAATCTGTTGGCTTAGTGAGTTTGTGAATTTTAAACCGAATGGGAGATAATTGAGCAAAATAGTCGAACTTCGTAATCAAAGATGTTTGGAGGATTTTAACAACACTGCTGCATTAATATGGAACGCTTCATGTGGATGTATCATATGAAATGGTATTCGTGTTAATAGGACTCTGATTGCTTTCGTTTCTGCTTCTTACGGAAATGAAAGTTGTAAACTACTGAAGGAATTTGTAAATTAGTGAAAAATAAACTACAAGTTATAACAAACTTATTGGTACATAGGCCCCATATTTTTCAAATGAATTGCCAACAGGGTTTCAAACAAACTGGTTGCTCAAGATCAAAATGGTTGCGGTAAAATATTATTACCGTTTAAGTACGTTTAGTTAATTGTAAAGAAACGAATCTAAGGAACTGGAACCGGGCACGAACAATAGGCATTATAGTGAAAGAAGTAACTATATAATTATGGAGGTTACTTAACAGGATGATTGTCTTAGTTTATTTGGAAGAAGGTGAACACCACTAAGGGTTTCTTTACGAAAAAACATCGAGCGATGCTGCTATGTCAGATTTTTCGCAAATCGTGCCGTCGTTTTCCATGGATCGTTTTATAAAGGGCAATAGATTTGCTAAGCGAGCTTCATTGTAACTGAACGTTCTCTGAGGGGAAAAGTTAAGTATATTTTAGTTTAACTAGACCACTGAGCTGGTTACTAGCTCTCCTACGCCTGGCCCGAAGGATTAGATATTTTTACTTGGCTAGGAAATAATTGGTAACCTAGCAACGGGACCTAAAGCTTATTGTGGGATCCGAACCACAATATATCAAGAAATTAATTTCTAATCAGCAGAAACAAATTCCTCTGATTCCACGTTGGCAGAGTGGGGAATCGAACTCTGGACTACCGAATCGGTAGGCGAGCACGTTAACCACTCATCCAACGAGGAAAACTGGGGGGAAAAACCAGAAGGGAAAGAAGGAGTTGAGGAGTTGGAATTGGAATATAGAATTTAGGCCCAAGGCCATGCCCTGGGACTTGTGAGGTCATTCAGCGCTAAAAGGGAAATTGACAGCAAGAAATTTTGAGAAATTTAGCATGAGGAAAATCTTGCAACTGCACTGTGAAACAATAGTTAGAGGGGATAGACAGTCAGATAGAATAAAAGGAATATGAAGGGAGGTAAAGAAACAGGAATGAGAGAGGCTGCAGCTCGGAGCCAAAGGGATACTGCAAAGAACGTTTAGCAATGCCTGCAGTGCACCACGTGAGGTTCATTGATGCCACTACCCACTTACGGGAGAGTTAAGGAATCGCCGCAGTTTAGGATGGCAGACTCGATAAAGAATTGCCAAAAAAAAAAAAAAAGTAAAAAAAAAAAAAAAAAAAAAAATTCTGCCGCGTGCATGGTATCAATCGTTGACGTGTAAAACATCATGAACATAGTCCATAAAATTTTAGCCTATGTAAATAATGTTGTATGAATTAAGTATTGGGAAGTCTTGTGAATAAAAATATATATATATATATATATATATATATATATATATATATATATATATATATATATATGTGTGTGGTGTGTGTGTTTGTGTGTGTCTGTGAATTTACACATTAACATACTATATACATGACATGTTTATCTCTGTGTATATAAAAGTTGATATATATATATATATATATATATATATAATACTAT
Organism: Macrobrachium nipponense; assembly: GCF_015104395.2. NCBI lineage: Eukaryota > Metazoa > Arthropoda > Malacostraca > Decapoda > Palaemonidae > Macrobrachium > Macrobrachium nipponense. Next base: position 38,867,040 of record NC_061087.1, on the reverse strand, counting down.
ATCTATATATATATATATATACATATATATATATATATATATATAGATGTATATATATATATATATGATATATATATTTCTGATTCGCAATAGGATCGAATCCAAGTCTTTCAAAGGAAAGACAAAACCGCTGCCAACTAAGCCACGCAAGTCATAAAGGCAGTTGGAACCTACGTGTAACTGCACCTAAGGCTTTGACCTGGGCAGGCTAACTTACAACCGGAAGCATGGTCCCTACGTGTCAGGCTTCACAACACTGGGCGCTCCCGGTGAGTTTACTAAACTACCGGTGTTAGAAGTTTGCTGGTTTGACCCAACTTTTTGCCCGATGCCGCAAGAAGCAAATATGGAGAAGTGGTGGGGCATAGGGCTTCACTCCGCAGCCTGATGAATTATGATGAAAGCGAAAGTAGAAGTAAGAGTCTTTTCTCAGTCAGTACAGAAAGTGAGTGCCATTGAAATAGAATATTGAATAGGCTTCGGTTAAGACGAACTACCTCTGAAGATGTGAAAATGATTTAAGAGAGCCTGATTCCAGTACCACCCAACACTGACCCTGCCCAGATTTTTGTTGAACATTCCTCTGGTCTTTGCAACAGCAACAACAACATTCGGAATGAGTTCGGCCGTATTATTCTCGACAACAAAGAAAAAAAATGTTACCCACAAAGAAGCGTTGCGTTTATATGATCGGACGCTTCTGAGTCGATGTTTATCTGCTATATGTCTTCAAATTGTTTTGCTTGAAGGAGTGCCAGTGTCTATCTCTTCACGTATAGTTGGCGTTGTGCGTTTTATGATGGCGCTCGCTTTCTATACTGATTGAGGAAAGAATCCTACTTCCACCTTTCGCTTTCATCATAATTCATCAGGTTGCGGAGAAAAGTCCCACTTCCTGCCGCTTTCTTTTTATCCCCTGTCCTCCATCTCTCTCTTGTGGCTGGGCTTCACTGGCCCTTTTGTGATTTCACCAATTTTTTGCCTGTTATTTCAGTCCCTTTTTGCAATGGCAACGAACTAAATCGGAAAAATGCGGTAGCAAAGGAATGGGATATATATATATATATATATATATATATATATATATATATATATATATATATATATATATATATAGTGTGTGTGTGTGTGTGTGTGTGTCTGTGTGTGAAAACAATGTAACTGTTCAGACTATTTAGGGTAGGTCTAAGATCATGAAAACCAAAAGCACGTAGGCAAATTAAGGTAACTGAGAGTAAGTCAGCCGGCTTCTCCTTTCACCACTTGCTATTCACACACACATTAAGAAAACGAGCATTAGGAAATTTGAATTTTGGTGGCTCATTTGAATGCCATACTGTAATTTTAACATTTCTTTATTCCAAAAAACAGACCCTGAGAGGCACCTCTCCTGAATACCAGCTTTCAGAAGAACTAGTATCACGGCTATATCTTTTACCAGTGTTGCTCTACAGATATGTTAGGTCCCTCACTCTCCCATACTGTACCACCTCCCCTGAACGCCAAAAATCGATACCTGGCTCTCTGGAATGGCTGAACGGATTTCGATGAGTTTGGCACGATTAGAGACCTTGGTGGGAAGCCTCAAGTCAAAGTTTCACCCCGATGACCCGTTGAATATTTCCAGAGTTATAAAGGTACAAAGTCAGGGGTTTTGTGTACTACGGTTGTCTGGGCTTTACTGACCGCCAACTACTATGCCGGTTGATAAATAAGGCTTTTTCCCTCCTTTTATACCAATGCAAAGGTAAAAGTCTAAATGTTCATTTCTTCCTCTCCGAACCACATTTTGAAAATTTACAGGGACTCATGAATATCCAAAATGTTACCCCTTTGAAAAAACAAAAGGTTACTGTTCTCTAAAGTTTCTACTCAGTCGAGTTTGAACGTGTTAGTGTTCCCCTCAGCAGAGTCCCTGACCAACTGGTATAATTTTGCATGATACTCCAAACATACGTCCTCCATTTGCACCAGTGTTCTTGAAACATCCCTATAATATACTGACAGAGTCATTCCACTTTTCAGTTGCACCCGTTTTGCGATAATATGCTTTGGTTTAGAACATAATAAGAAATGGACAGCCAAGTCTATTTTAGACACTATGAAGGTCTTTTTTTGAAGACGCCCTCTTAGATTTTGCAATATTTGGTCCTACTTGATTATCATTTCCTTTAACAAAAGCTGTCCTGTCTCTTTCACTGGAAATCTTTCTAAAAAAAATGATAGGAGACTCCTACAAATACCATTTAATTCTTTTTTTTTTTTTTTTTTTTTTGCGTCATGGCTCTTCATCATTATTTCTCTTCGAGTTAAGCGACAAGCGGTACATTTAAATGGGGGTTGTGAGGCAGTGTGGTAATTGAGCCTTATTATTTCCGTCTTATCCCCGTCAGAGCGTGATATCTCCATTTTGCAACATATTTTACTCTACCGAACCCAGTGAACTTAATGGTGTTTATTGCTTGCCATTTTCAGTGATACTTCATTGTCACTGATTATAGCATGATGACTAGTAATTTACCTATATTTGCTCCTAAGAATTTATATTGAACCAGCATTATCAATGCTGTCTCCTTTCTACCTGTATATACTATGTATTTTCTATTATATATATATATATATATATATATATATATATATATATATATATATATACATGCATATATATATATATATACATGTTATAATGGGCGTTATGTCCGTCCGTCTATCTGTTATTCAATCACGGCTAAACGGCTCGACGGATTTAAACAAAACAAATACTATTGGATAGGGCTTCGATCGAGGATGGTTTGAAGCCTTTTATGGCTACAACTAGATCATTGGTTTCCTAGGTATAATTTCTGTCAATAAACTCATAAATACTCGTCAAATAAAAGTTAAATCAGGATATCTGACGTATACCTTTGCAGCGACCACGTGGGTCCTTATAGACACCCATGCATGGATTGCCCGCATATTTGAGTGTCCTATGGAGATGATAAGTTTCGAACATCTCAAAGCAGGCTCAAATTTGGGGTCCGAAATGTTGTTTCCATCGAACACTCATTTCTCTTTCAACTCTCATACGAGAAACAACAGTGAAATGTAAGTTCATATTTGTTTTATAACACATGTATAGTACTTTTCGAGGTATTGATATAATAGAGCATTTAATAGCCGATGCTGACACACGCGTTCTGTGCAATTAATTTCTCATCGTCGATGGGTAGTTTTGTTAGGACATAATTATGAACCCTCGCAGCACGATGTAAAATTGGAATTACTCCATCGATATAGGAATGGCTGATGATAAGATTCTATCATAAGTCTAAATCTTGATAAATATAAAAAAGCAAACTTGTAATGCTCACGCTTAAGTACTCATCCATTGAAGTGCTCTTAGTAAAGGCCAAAGTAAATTGAGGATTTTCAGCAATGTCAGTGAGGTCTGAGATTGGAAGTCGTGGGTCCCCAGTTGCCAATCCTGACATGAGGTCACTGGTGTAGTGTGTCAGCATGAGCACATGAAACATCAGCAACGTTAGCATCAACATGCGAAGGCTCGTGGCTGAAACACTGATGGAAGTCCCTGGAAAGACAGTCGTTGTCAGCGCCATAGAAACGAAATCACCGATATCAAAAGTGCATCATCTTTGTTTACAAGTTTAGTCATTATCAACAAGTCTACGAAAAAGAAATTGCAGTATTTCACTTAATAAAGACACTAGATTTATTTTGCAGTTATGTTTATATCAGAACGTGATTTTAGAAAAGTTTTAAGTGTTCAGACCAAATACTTCTACCAAATTATTTTGTTGTTTCAAAATTTCTGCTCCTGAAAACTGCTTTTATAAATATCTCAGTTGAAGAAAAATCGATGCAGGAATTTTTGTGCTCTGAAACTGATTCTGTGAACTACAAAAATACATCACCCTGTCCCAAGAGGAATCCCACTGCAAGTTGTACAGCGTCGGTGGGACTCAGATGAGACCTCAGAGGTGACAGGGCGGCAAAAATGACGAACAGCAACACTAACAGGATACAGAAAATTCCAAAAATAATCCAGGCATTCTCTTGGAATTCTCGGGTGTAAGCAGCCCATCGCTGATCACTGCTGGATGCTCGCTTGAAGACGACAGAGTAACTGCCATGCAGAAGAGATAAAGGAAGTGATCAGACAGATATATTAAAGTGTAAATTTTCTTGTATTTTTATGTTATGTGTAAGAAGTTTTATGCTTATTTGTGCCTACTTTTTGTGTTTCTGTACAGAAAGAAATGATAGGTTGAAAGAAACGCATGGGGTTTTTGAAGAACTGATGGCAGATGGGCTTTGAAAATCTTTGATAGCTATTCGGTTACTTCGATTAAATAATAAAATACGCATAATCTATACAATCAAGATATACAAACTTATTATAATCAGGGTTTTGCTTTCGCGTGGGGTGGATATGCACTATCATACCTGAAGCTAAAAGGAAAATGATGTTGATTTTACTACATAGTACAAGAAGCTTTGATAAGTTCCTACAGAATAGCTTGTGTGTGACTCTCTCTCGCTTTCCCACCATTTCGCTTATAAATTCAAAACAGAGTAAGGAAACTCATACACAGGATATGAATAAACAAATGACTTGATTAAATGTTTTTTTGGATTAGATCAGCCTGGCATTGGTGCAATAACTAGCTAGTATATCAGGTCACTTCCACGGCCACCAGCATAAGGAATCTCATACAAAGAAAGCAGTTGGTGGCTGATTTCATTAGTGGGCTGCGGTATACTGATAAGGCATGTGGGCCGCATAATAATTAGCTGCGCGTGATGTCACCCACGGGGTTGAGACCACATGACGTGAGTGACGTTTGGGCTACTGGAGGGTGCGACCATGTATTCTCTAGACCAGGTGTTCCCAAATTAGGGATCGGGACTCCGAGTGGGGTCGGAGCTCATTATGTGGGGTTACAAACAGTTCCATGGGGTCGGTGGGGTCGATGAGGTACCGCCAGGGAATGGGTGTCACCCATAAATTATCAATAATGTTGTAAAATATGAATTGTTAAAACAGTATCACCATTGTTAATAATTAACAAATCTGAGGATTTCATTTATGATTATCTACCTTTTTTGTAAGTAAAATTTAAGCGTTTCAATTTCTCTCCTACTTAAATATCACCATATGACCAAAATTTTCAGTAATGCTTTAAATGTGGAAATAAACATAACTACCTAGGTTACTATATATATATATATATATATTATATATATATAGATATATATATATATATATATATATTATATTTATATATTTATTATTTCTGACTGGAGGTCGCACTGAACAGTTGAGTGTGCTGAGTGGGGTCGTGCTAGGAAAAGCCTGGGAGTCCTGCTCTAGACCTTTCATACGAGAACACTGTGTAACAGGCTGTCGAACCTGAAGGCTCCGACTGCGTTCGGAAGGTAAGCTGTGAACCAGTACACAAATTGCATTTTTTACAGTGTAAACAATTTAGCAAATTATAACTGAAAAGAAGTGATCTTGAGTATTATCGTACATCTTCGGCTCCCTAAACGGGCTTCAGCAAGGGGGCATTCTCTCTCCATAATTGTTTAATACGTACACAGATGCCTTGAAAGTCAAACTGAACTCACTCCTAATCGGATGCACTGTCAATGAAACAACTATAAACAACCTCTGTTACGCCGACGATATGGTTCTGATTTCCCCATCAGTGCAAGGTCTCCAACGACTCATCGGCACTTGCCGCCAATGTGCAGAGGAATTTGATATAATTTATAACGAAACCAAGACCCAGTGCATGTCGCTGCTCCCGAGATCGCTTAAGCTTACTGCAGAACCACACATTTTCCTCGGAAACCATCGGCTGGAATTTGTGCACAAATTTCCGTATTTGGGTCACATTATCACCGACGACCTAAAAGATACGGCAGACAATGAACAGAGGCATCGTAAACTATGCGCAACTGGCAACATGATTGCAAGGAGGTCTGCCAATCTGTCACCGAGACGTGAAACTGCTGCTCTTCCGCTCGTACTGCTACAGTATCTATGGGTGTTCCCTCTGAATGAACTATACCCGAGATACCATGAGACGTATCACTTTTGTGCACAATAACATTTTGAGACGCCTGACAAACACTCCCCGCTACCACTCAGCCACACAGATGTTCATAGAAAACCACCTGGACAATATAAAAATCATTGTAAGGCGAATAATGTCCAGTCTGGTACCCGAGTGAGAAACGGCTTCAACTCGCTCATACAAAGCATCCTTTGTATGAGTGAAGCAAGAAGATCTAAATTGTGGAAAAGATTGGAAAATCAGGCCTTTGTCCCCTAAAGGACTTAATCTCTGTATTGACAAGATGTCATCTGCAGATTATGTCATTATTATTATATTTATTGCTGATGTTTTACTTTTTCATTATTACTGTGAATACTTTCAAGTTAAAGTTTATTTTACATTCAATTTTCGTATTTAGCCCTCTGGACCCGACTACTGTAACTACCTAAGGTCTCTAGTTGAAATTTAATTTATATAATCTGTGCACTAACTGTTATAACTCTCAATGCCCTTTTTTTTTCTCACAAATATTATTGATAAGGGGAACCGAACAGATTCCCGAAAGCTATCCTTGCTGTTTTTAAATTTAAATATATGTGCATTTACATAACTGTGGATTTGCTTCTTCAATATTATTATTGTTATTACCTGTATTATGATTACTATCTTTTATGCTACCTCAGCTATTTTGTGGATAAGTGCCGATTATTCATTTTTTTATCATGTTGTCTCATGTATCTAGATTGTGTATGTTACTGTCTGTATTTTGTATATTCCATGTATATGGCCCTGAGCTGAAATAAAGGATATTATTATTATTATTATTTTCTTTTTTTGCTCTATCACAGTCCTCCAATCGACTGGGTGGTATTTATAGTGTGGGGTTCCGGGTTGCATCCTGCCTCCTTAGGAGTCCATCACTTTTCGTACTATGTGCGCCGTTTCTAGGATCACACTCTTCTGCATGAGTCCTGGAGCTACTTCAGCCTCTAGTTTTTCTAGATTCCTTTTCAGGGATCTTGGGATCGTGCCTAGTGTTCCTATGATTATGGGTACAATTTCCACTGGCATATCCCATATCCTTCTTATTTCTATTTTCAGATCTTGATACTTACCCATTTTTTCCCTTTCTTTCTCTTCAACTCTGGTGTCCCATGGTATCGCGACATCAATGAGTGATACTTTCTTCTTGATTTTGTCAATCAACGTCACGTCTGGTCTATTTGCACGTATCACCCTATCTGTTCTGATACCATAGTCCCAGAGGATCTTTGCCTGATCGTTTTCTATCACTCCTTCAGGTTGGTGTTCTTATCACTTATTACTGCAAGGTAGCTGATGTTTCTTGCACAGGCTCCAGTGGAGGGCTTTTGCCACTGAATCATGCCTCTTTTTGTACTGGTTCTGTGCAAGTGCCGGGCATTCGCTTGCTATGTGGTTTATGGTTTCATTTTTCGTATTGCACTTCCTACATATGGGAGAGATGTTATTTCCGTCTATCGTTCTTTGAACATATCTGGTTCTTAGGGCCTGATCTTGTGCCGCTGTTATCATTCCTTCAGTTTCCTTCTTTAGCTCTCCCCTCTGTAGCCATTGCCACGTGTCATCGCTGGCTAGTTCTTAAGTCTGTCTCATGCATTGTCCGTGCATTGGTTTTTTATGCCAGTCCTCTGTTCTATTTGTCATTCTCCTGTCTCTGTATATTTCTGGGTCTTCGTCTACTTTTATTAGTCCTTCTTCCCATGCACTCTTTAGCCACTCGTCTTCACTGGTTTTCAGATATTGCCCCAGTGCTCTGTTCTCGATGTTGACGCAGTCCTCTATACTTAGTAGTCCTCTCCCTCCTTCCTTTCGTGTTATGTATAGTCTGTCCGTATTTGCTCTTGGGTGTAGTGCTTTGTGTATTGTCATATGTTTCCTCGTTTTTTTATCTATGCTGCGGAGTTCTGCCTTCGTCCATTCCACTATTCCTGCGCTGTATTTGATTACTGGCACTGCCCATGTGTTTATGGCTTTTATCATATTTCCGGCGTTGAGTTTTGACTTGAGTATCGCCTTGAGTCTCTGCATATATTCTTTCCTGATCGTGTCCTTTATGTCTTGGTGTTTTATATCCCCTCCTTCCATTATTCCCAGGTATTTGTATCCACTCTCATCTATGTGTTTGATGTTGCTACCATCTGGTAGCTTTATCCTTTCAGTTCTTGTTACTTTGCCCTTTTGTATGTTGACTAAGGCGCATTTTTCTATTCCAAACTCCATCCTGATGTCCCTAGATACAATCCTTACAGTCTGGATTAGGGTATCTATTTCCTTGATGCTCTTACCATACAGGTTGATGTCGTCCATGAACATCTTGATTTGGTACCCGGCATCCATCTTCTGTAGTACTTTTGTCATGGGAATCATGGCTACTACGAAGAGTAGTGGGGACAATGAGTCTCCCTGGAAGATCCCTCTCCTGATATTAACCTCTGCTAGTCTTATTCCAGAACTTGTAAGTATTGTATTCCAGAGCTTGTAAGTATTGTATTATTATTATTATTATTATTATTATTATAGTACCTAATCTGCTCCAACATTATGGCTCCTGCAATGCTGGACTTTGCTGGGCCTCTCATAGTTTTTTGTTTTTACCGACGCTTGGCCATCTCTTCTCGGCTGAAGTAAATCCTTTGTCATTGCTAATGCATCTGACAGTATAGCATGAAGTTTTGTTGCCAAAACATCCTTCTTATAAATTAGTTTTTCTCTTATCGTTTTATGTTTGTTACTGATGTCATGTTTTATCTTAGTTTAAGCAGACCACTGAGCTGATTAACAGCTCTCCTAGGGCTGGCCCGAAGGATTAGATAGTTTAACATGGCTAGGAACAAATTGGTTACCTAGCAATGGGACCTACAACTTATTGTGGGATCCGAACCACATTATATCGAGAAATTCATTTCTAAACACCAGAAATACATTCCTCTGATTCCACGTCGGCAGAGCGGGGAATCGAACCCGCGACTACCTAATCGGTAGGCGAATACGTTAACCACTCGTCTAACGAAGAATCACTGATGTCACGATATACTCGCATTCACATGTCGAGTAACGTCCTTCAATATCCTTTTCTCTTGACATCAATGATCTGTAACAGATCTACCTCACCTATTCATGGTTTGCTAGGATTCCACATCTACGTAATTCCTCTACATTCTCATCTTAATATTTTTCTGTTGTTTGCAATGACCCTTGAATTGCTTTTCTTTACCCACCAACTCTTCACTTGTTGGCATATCTGAATGAGGATGCAAAATCTAATAAAGTTCAATATTTTCATTGAACTTTATTAAGCTTTGTATCGTCATTCAAATAAACCAACAAGTTTCTGGCACAACGTATTTCATCTCAAATCCATTAGTAGATTTAATACTTTTCGGCGTAGAATTAATTGAAATTAACATTTCTCTACATTTTAGGGGCTCATGTTACTTCACGCTTGTATTGGTGAGCTCATATAGTTCGGGCAGGTGAAGCCTAAATGATAAAGCTTTACTTTAATGATATATTGCGATATTCAGTTACGTAATTGATGGTACACTGTATTGTATTATACGGCCTTCTCATGGCTGAGCCCTAAAAACTAATATTCAGGCTTTTATTCAAGAAATCACATTGTACTCCAATTACTGTATATTTTTTAATGTGTTAAATGTCCAATATATATACAGTAGGGTAGTTGCTTAATTTAGGTCATTGTCTGTGTTTGCAATATTGATCTCGTAATTAGATGCTAAACCGTCTAGCGCCTTTCTTAATATGATTTAATCAAAAGCAATTTGTGCAATCGATGATCATGCTTTTACATATTATGATAGTTTCTCTTTTAGCCCGAATCAGTCTCTCTCTCTCTCTCTCTCTCTCTCTCTCTCTCTATCTCGCTCTCTCTCTCTCTCTCTTCTCTCTATCTCGCATCCTCTGCTCTCTCTCTCTCTCTCTTTCTCTGCAGGTATTGTTTGAATTTGTTTCAGCCTCTGTCCACTGAACACAAGAAAGGTGTCCCTTTCTATTCTCAGGTAGCCTCATAACTCCTACCAAGCCACCAACCAAAGTTTGGTTCTGGAAAATCATGGATCGCCGAAGTGCACAGTTCGGTGACTGCTTTTTGCCTTCTACAGAGTAACTTTGGAACACACCCAGCTTCCAGCTTCCCTAACTCTTGTAAGCCTAGTACGTTTGAAAGGCAGCTTCATCGTCAGACCTGGACTACAAAAGCACTTTGGGCTTTCGTCTCACTGGCTCTAACAATTAAAAATCAGTTATTTAATGTATAACTACATTACGTACCTGGTAGTTGCTACTTCCATGAGAAAGTCAACGACCTCCCTCCTCTTGGGAGTCATATCAATGGCAGTGACGGCTATATCGGCAGTTCCGTCAACGACCTCCCCAATTACGCCATTCCAACGACCATTCAAGAAAGTTCCCCACGCTTTATCACGTACCATCCGGCAAGTTGATCTTGAAAAGGAGAGCGATATGATAATGAGTCTGTTATAGAAAATTATGAATAATAAAAAAAAAAAACTTCCACACACTTGAACTTCATTAAGCTCTAATGAAATTTAAATAAGCATTCATATCTAACTGAAATGATGGACAACAACGAACGGAGAAGTCCTACTAAATTATACAATTGCTGGACTGATGTCTTTACCAGGCAGTAAGAGCCTACCAATCCAAATTGCATAAGAGTATAGTAAGTCAGCTAATGTTGCATGCAACTTAAAAGGGATTTTCTGCCTTTATTGAACACGTTTGTAAACAAATTTTGCTTATACAGAAAACAGGATATTCTCCTAAGGAATCAAAGATAAACGGAACGTAAGTACTACATTCATAGTTCAGCTACAGAATTTTACCTTCATTTTGGTAACTGATATAATGAAGAAAAAATTAAGTATATCTTAGTTTTAAGACCACTGAGCTGATTAACAGCTCTCCTAGGGCTGGCCCGAAGGATTAGATATTTTTCACGTAGCTAGGAACCAATTAGTTACCTAGCAATGGGACCTACAGCTTCTTGTGGGATCCGAACCACATTACATCGAGAAATGAATTTCTATCACCAGAAATAAATTCCTCTGGTTCCGTTTTGGTCGAGCCGAGAATCGAACTTCGGACCACCGAATTGGTAGCCAAGCGCGAAATCCACTCGGCCAACGTGGGACTGATATAATGACGAAATATAATTTGGAACAGTTTAATGATTATCACCTAATAAGGTACAAACTTAGCACAACTTCTTGACTATGATTCCTGCATTGCATTATACAAGAAAACGAGGGGAGTCAAGAAGGAAGTGTTGACTGTTTGAGGAGTGAATGAGGTAATACTAATTAGGTGAAGCAATTTGCACGTAAAACACAAATACAAAGGAAACTGTAGGTGAAGACGTGGTTAATGCATATTTTAAAGTGTTTGTTGAAGATGTAAGGGGTGCATTAATAGCTTCAAGAATAGAAAAGCAAGTGACTATTGGATTTCAAGTGATATGTTGCAGTGCAGTGTTAGACTATAACTGTGGCTATCCTGAGTGTGTGAGGTGTGTTTGGACAAAGGGTTGGGGACAGGAGTAATCATTCATTTCTTAAGCGTAAAAGTGACAGAGAAGGTTGCAAGAATAATAATGTCATGATGTTATTGTTAAGTGTTTGTAGAGTGTTCGAGTGTATGTTCTCTTACCTACTTCTTTCTTCTGGATGATTCGTTCTGCGATCTGGTTCTATGTTTGTCTTTATACTTCTTGTTAATTGGTAGATTTAGATTAGTAATATTAACAGTCTCTCAGGAGAGTTTGAATGAGACGAACGGCAGAATTTCTTTCTTTACTATTGCAAAGAATACAAGATACAACTACACAGTTTACAAATTAAGCATCTGATTAGGACCACTGGCAAAGTTTTGCTTCTTTAATGTATGACGGCGGATGGTCCTCCTCTCTCTTGTTCTGGCGTTCTGCAATCAGGTACCCCAGGATCGAATTTGGTCCAACCTCCTAAGACGGTGTATGTTCTAGTTTTCCTCCCAAACGGATTCTTGATTCGTGGAGTGGATTCTCTCTTATCTTTCCCCATCCCCTTTTATGTTAATTCCTCCTCTTCCAGGTGGAGTCAGTTAATTAACATGTTAATACCTCCTCCTGGAGGTGGAACTTCATTATCAATAGAAGCTGAGTGAGTCTGATGTGAGGTCACAGGTCAAAGATTTTATGGCAGTCTTCAGATTTCTCATGTGATGGTGTTATGGCTGTTGCCGCTTTCCCGTCTCGCCAACGTCCTGTGACTATGGTTTTGTTACGTCTATGCTTGTTGATCAAATTTGACTCACACACCAAAGCTCAAATTCTCTCTCTCTCTCTCTCTCTCTCTCACCTCTCTCTCTCCTCTCTCTCGTTATTTTCACTGTACTCTGATTATTCTCTTTTTTTCTGTTTTTTACGCAACCCTATCTAATATTATTTCTTATAGCTATCATTGCATTATGTCTGATACACGAGAATGCCCATTTGTAAGATTTTGAATGGAAATATAAATCAAGTAAGAAGACTGATAGAAAAAAAGTACGTAGGATTAGATAAGAAAGGGGTTAGTGAGTTGAATGTTCGGAATGGGAAAACTGTGGGAGAAGTTTGAGGGTAAACCAAAAAATCTGCATGTGCTGTATGTACTATTATGGAAGATAATGACATCACTGAGCCATATAGTGTTTACTTTTTTTATAGGCTAGTAGTGAGATCAAACCACATATTCAGAAACACACACACACACACACACACACACACACACACACACACACACACACACACACACACACATATATATATACAGATATATAATATATAATATATATCTATATATATATATATTATATATAATATATATATATATATATATATATATATATATATATATATATAGAGGGAGAGAGAGAGAGAGAGAATGAACATATGAGTGCATGTGCCGCAGATATAAATTTCTCATATCGGGACCGAACCTCGGTCTTTCAAATGAGAGGCCAGGGGTTGTGTCAGTTGGTAATGCCCTGGCCTCTCATTTGGGGGACTGGGGTTATATTTATATATATATATATATATATATATATATATATTATATATATATATTAAAGTATATAGATATTTTCCAGTTTTCTATAGTGATCGTCTAAATTTAATGGCTGAAAGTAAGATTAATACGTTCGCTTTAAAACACAACTTCAATTTACCTGTTAAATACTTAGAATCACTGCACATACACATATATGTACACACCACACATCAGCACTATATAAATAAATAGATATATATCTACTTTACATATATATATATATATATATATATATATATATATATATATATATATATATATATATATATATATATATGACTGGTAAAAATGTTTAGTTACAACAGAATGCCCTTTAATAAAAGGAGCCCATAAAAAAGCCAAAATATAGAAAGTAACGACCATATTTCAGAGACTGCTGTCTCTTTCTTCAGATAGATAATGAATGAGGAATGTTACAGAAAAGGCGGCATTTATACCAAGATATCCATCCACAGGTAAGCCGTTTAACTAGGTCACCCCGAATGATAATTTCTCTTTAATCTTCTTAAGTGTTGGTTGAAGGAAGACTTTTATCTATGATATCTGAATCCCAGGCACCTTTTGTGATGTTCATTACCTGTCTTCGTGTAATCAAGGCAGACTCCACCATCTGGCTTTTGTAATGACATTTGCTGCTATAAATTATACGGGACAAATTCCAGTTTATTCTGAAGTTATGATTATTTATATGGTTACAAATAGCTGAGCTCTGTTGTCCATACCTAACTAACCGTTTATGTTGTATTAATGTCTGGGGAAGTGATTATCCTGCAAATTCGATATAAGATTGGTCACAATCCGGGCATGGGATTTTGTATACTCCTGTGTCTTTGGGAACTGGCTTTTGTTAGACGTTAGTCAGGGATTTGGCTGGGATATTTGGGTAGGTAAAGGCAAAAGGGTTAGATTTTCCTAGAGCGTGTCACTGTCTTGCCCCTGTCCAGGTGTGGGATTTTATTTTATTTCCTTTATGAATTGCTTTCTCAATTATATGGTCAGGGTACCTTAAAGGCGAAAGCTGTTTACGAATTAGTTCAAATTCCTTTTTCAGGTAATCTGGGGAACACATTCGTAAGGCTCTTAAGAATAGATTGCTGGCTACGCCTATCCTGATAGAAATGTCATGAAAACTAAAGTAATGAATGTATGAAAGTGAGAATGTTGGTTTTTTGTATTTGGCAAATTTGTATTCTGTCTTGTCTCTAATTATAAAAACATTAAGGAAAAGAATTTTTTTGTCTGTTTCCCATTCAACTTTAAATTTGATCATGGGCACTAATGCATTTAATTTCCAAAGGAATTCGTTGAAATTACCCCACCTATTATCCCAAAATGTTAGAATATCATCTACATAGCTCATCTACAGCATGAGTTTGGGTTTTATTGTGTTTATTACCTTAGTTTCAAAGTATTCCATTTATAGATTGGCTAAAATAGGACTTAAAGGGCTACCCATGCTAAACCCGAGTATTTGTATATAGAATGACTCCCCCAGTGAAAATATATTATTAGATACACATAGATCAACTAACTTTATCATTTTGTCAAGGGCCAGTGGGAAATGATCTGAATAGAGGGCTGTAGAACGTCTTGTACTGGTACTTTTGTGATTAAGGAATCTACATCAAGGCTTAAAAGTTTTATGTTATGAAATGGTGTATGTGCTTCTCTTACTTTGTGGCAAAAATCTTCCGAATGTTTAATATGAATGGGAGAAAAAGTGCCTAAAAAAGGGGAAAGGAGGCCAGCTAACCATTTAGAAATTTTATAATTGAAACATGAGATGATGGGTCTAAATGGAAGATTGTCTTTGTGAGTTTCGGAAAGGCCATAAAAGTAAGGGAGTTTTTGGTTAATGACTTTACATTTCACCAATAATTCAATGCTCTTTTTGTCTTGGCCAATTAATCTTACTTTCCTAGGAGAATTCTGCGGGGACGTTTTGGAGGAGATTTTGCGTCAATTTGTCCTAAAAGTTTGTATCACTAAGGAGTTGGTCGATTTTGTCGAGGTAGAAGTCTTTGTCCATGATTACAATTTTGTCGTCTTTGTCGGATCTACTTTTTACGATAACAACTTTCGTAGCGAGCGGATGCCTATCATAAATCTAATTAAGGTCAATTAAAGCATTTAGTAAAATGCCTTTCAGACATATCTCTTCAGGGTTGTAATTTTTTTCCGATATGAATTTATCAAAGGCAACTATAAAGTCTTGGTTATTTTTATAATTTGGCATGAGGGTAAAGGATAAGCCTAGATTTAGACGTAATTTAAAGTCATTAACCCAAAACTACCTTACATTTATGGCCTTCCTTCCCCTATCTTATGCACTTATTCTCCCAGTCACATTAAACATTCGGAAGATTTTTGTCACAAATTCGAAGAAGCACATACACCACATCATAACATAAAAATGTAGATTCTCTATTCACAGAAGTACCAGTACAGGACGTTCTACAGTTTCTGAGGGAAAAATTTGCCCCCTATTTTGATCATTTCCCACAGATTTATGTGTATTTAATAATGTATTTTCACTGGGGGAGTCAATCTATATACAAATATTTGGGTGTAGCATGGGCAGCCCTGTAAGCCCTATTTTAGCCAATCTATAAATGGAATACTTTGAAACTAAAGTAATAAATACAATAAAACTCAAAAAACATGCGGTGGATGAGCTATGTAGATGATGTTCTAACATTTTGGGATAATAGGTGGGGTAATTTCAACGAATTCCTTTCAAAATTAAATGCACTAGTGCCCACGATCAAATTTAAAGTTGAATGGGAAACAGTCAACAAAATTCCTTTTCTTGATGTTTTAATAATTAGAGACACGACAGAATACAAATTCACCATCTACAGAAAACCAACATTCTCACTTTCATACATTCACTACTTTAGTTATCATGACATTTCTATCAAGATAGGCGTAGCCATCAACCCATTCTTTAGAGACTTACGAATTTGTTCCCAAGATTTCCTGGAAAAGGAATTTGAACTAACTCGTAAACAGCTTTCGCCTTTAAGGTACACTGACCATAAAATAGAGAAAGCGATTCATAAAGCAAATGTAATTTTCTACTGAACCCCTCAAGACAAGACCCGAGAGACACTCAACAATAAAATAAAAATCCCTCACCTGGACAAGATTAAGAGTGTGACACAGACTGTATGAAATCTAACCCTTTTACCTTTACCTACCCAAATATCTCAGCCAAATCCCTGATTAACATCCAACAAAAGCCAGTCCCCAAAGACACAGGAGTATACAAAATCCCATGCCAGGACTGTGACCAATCTTTTATTGGTTTTACAGGAAAATCACTTCCCCCTAGATTAATACAACATAAACGGTTAATTAGGTATGGACAACAGAGCTCGGCTACTTTTAATCATATAAATAATCATAACCACAGAATAAACTGGAATTTGTCACATAATTTATAGCAGCAAATGTCGTTACAAAAGCCAGATGGTGGAGTCGGCCCTGATTAAACAAAAGCAGGTAATAAACATTGCAAAAGGCACCTGGGATTCAGATATCATATTAAAATCCTCCCTCAACCAACATTTAAGAAGATTTAAGAGAAATTTATCTACCTGGGTGATCTAGTTAAATGGCTTACCTGTGGATGGATACCTTGGTACAAATGCCGCCTTTTCTGTAACTTTTCTCATTCATTACCTACCTGAAGAGAGAGACAGCAGCCTCTGAAATATGGTCGTTACTTTCTATATTTTGGCATTTTTATGGGCTCCTTATATATATATATATATATATATATATATATATATATATATCATATATATATACTATAGTATATATGAATTTTTATCAGATCACCGTGATTCATATACATGCATTAAGCTACACATGTCCTTTAATATCCAATTCGCTCTATCTCGTAATTAATATATTTCTATACAATGTTAACCGAAGGGGAATTTCATTGTTAATAACAATTTCGTCTTCCCTTCTGTTAAAACTAGCGCACAGAGGAGATATCAGGATTTCACTGACGTCTTTACTGACACAGCCAATACACACGCACACGCACACTCACACACACACGCACACACATATTTATATATATAATATATATAATATATATATATATATATATGATATATATACAATAAATATAATATATATATATATATAGATTGTAATATATATATATATATATATATTATAGATTATATTAAACTATAATATATTATATATATATAATATATTTATATATTTTATACATATACATATATATTTAGATTGTATATATATCCTATATGTTTATAACTGAATCACAAAAGTTACGAACGAGATAAATCCATAAGTCAAGATATATGCCACGAGGGAAAATAAACAACGGAGTATCCGCGAGATCTTTCGACATTCAAACATCCTTTACTTAGTAGATGAACTGACTTTACATGAGGAAATGACAATACAAGAAGGGTCGTATAACTGACAAATAGGGATTATAAAGAGATTAGTACCTAGAATCCGACACACCTGGAAGATGAGTAACCTTCCCAAACAAGCATAAACAATGGGTACAATTAAAAGTTTAAGAAAATCATCTCAGATACAAGGACAAGACAAGTAAAGGATTATAGGTGACAGCTATTCAGAACTTTGGTAAACAAAAACATATTCACAATGCATATTCACAATACATATTAAACATACATTACAACGAAGATATCTCTAAGGCAACTCATTTTTTATTTAAGTCTGTAATTATGTCTTTGAGGTCATTCTTAAACATGTTACAAATACAAGGGTCTAAATGAAACAGGCCACAACTAATATTGAAATTACAATGAAAAATTAGTTGTATTAAAGCAGATTCTAAAAGATTTCGTGATAAGACATCTTTTGACCTTGCAATTACTGAACTACCAATCCAATTTATTCGGTGGTTGTTTTCACTTAAATGAATGAATATTGCATTAGATGTTTGCCCAGTTTTTACAGAATGTAAAAACTGGGCAAACATCTAATTCAATATTCATTCATTTAAGTGAAAACAACCACCGAATAAATTTTATTGGTAGTTCAGTAATTGCAAGGTCAAAAGATGTCTTATCACGAAATCTTTTAGAATCTGCTTTAATACAACTTACTTTTCATTGTAATTTCAATATTAGTTGTGGCCTGTTTCATTTAGACCCTTGTATTTGTAACATGTTTAAGAATGACCTAAAAGATATAATTAGACTTGAATAAAAATTAGTTGCCTTAGAGATATCTTCGTTGTAATGTATGTTTAATATGTATTGTGAATATGCATTGTGAATATGTTTATGTTTACCAAAGTTCTGAATAGCTGTCACCTATAATCCTTTAATTGTCATGTCCTTGTGTCTGAGATGATTGTCTTAAACTTTTAATTGTACCCATTGTTTATGCTTGTTTGTGAAGGTTACTCATCTTCCAGGTGTGTCGGATTCTAGGTATTAATCTCTTTATAATCCCTATTTGTCAGTTATATGACCCTTCTTGTATTGTCATTTCCTCATGTAAAGCCAGTTCATCTGCTAAGTAAAGGACATTTGAACGTCGAAAGATCTCGCGGATACTCCGTTGTTTATTTTCCCTCGTGGCATATATCTATATATATATATATATATATATATATATATATATATATATATATATATATATATATATAGTGTCGGTGTGTGGTATGCATGTGTATGTATGTGCAGTGCTTCTTAGTATTTATCTGGTAAATTTGAAGTTGTGAACTAAAGCTGAATATAGTGATCTTATTTTCAGCCATTAGATATAGGCGATCACTATAAAAAACTGAAAAATTATTTACATGCTTTGCTAAATGTAGTATATACTGGTAAATTAAGAGTATAGGTGGCAGCAAATAAGGAACATGCAGTGACTTTTAAATCTCTTCACCAGTTTGTAAGTAATTGTTTAATCTGCTATGCCAGACTGTCAGTATCCTTACTAATCAACTTATATGTTAAACTTACGAAAAATTGGTGACTTTCTGCAGAAGATAGAACAGATCAGCAATTGGACCCTGAAGACTTACAGTCCCGTCTGGATGAATTCTTTTTATTAACAAAAAAGGAGCAGCCTGAGAAAAAAAAGAAGTTTAGCTTTCAGTCGCAATATTCTTAATGAATATATATGATAGTAATTTTCTTTGTCTACACATTAATGATTATTGTTCAGTAATGAAATGATTGTTTAATTTTATAATTCCTCGTTCAATATTTATGTTCTGTATTTATTTTAGAGAAAGTAAGATATATAGTACATGTACATGAAGGAGGTAGTTACTACTATGAATGGATGATATATAGTAATTTTCTCTTATTCTTTTGTAATTATCTTTCCAATTCATGAGCAACTTTAAACTTACAGTAAAATAGTTTAAATTGCCAAATATTCAACTATTTCATTCAACCTACATCGATGGCAGTACACTTCAGGTGGAGTCCAGTGAGATCTCTCCTTCTCATGATTAGGTCTCCTTTGATGTAAGCCATAATCCCATGCTTCATCCTCCTGTATGCTAAAAGTCTTTGGTTTGGAAGATCTTTGAATTCATCAAGTAAAAGGCTCTCGCTGAATGGAAGATTTTTGCGTAAGCTATTGTCACTGGAGTTCGAGTTGAAGAGCCACTTGCCAATGGCATGTAGCCTGATTGGCAGCTTTGGTGCTACTTTGTATGCTTCCAGGAAAGTGGCGTTTCTTGAATTTGGATCAACCAGTGCGACAATAACCTGTAAGGAATAATGCTGTATGAAACACTGAATAAAATTAAAACTACTGAGGCTCTATAGAAGGCTGCCTCAGTCGTTTTTAGGATCTGAGGCAGACAGACAAAGTGCGGAAGAATAGAAAAACAGCCAAATCTATAGTTTTCCTTATAGAACACTAAAAATGGCTTTGTATTTAGATAACTCACTGAACAGTTTTTCTTTCTTTTAGTGATCGAGACAAAATTTTACATTTTATTTATTACAAAATCTAATAAAACCTATTTTATATCATGTGACTTATATTACACCGACCTTGCTGTTGATTGGTATGTACACCTGATTCAGGCGGTCTTCAATGGTCGCATCAGAGAGGATCAGCCAGTTGACTTTATCATGAGCCTCTTGGTACAACTAGTTGAGTAGAACAAATAGTTATTTTAGTTAAATTCAGATTATTAGAAAGAGGGTTTTACATGTTGCAGTATGTTAGTTAATGACTAAAATAAAGATATTATGGCCTATTTGTTCGGGTTAATCTCGAAACGACATGGAGATCTTCAATGTTTCTGTGGGGTTGTTGTGGTTCTAAATTTGCTTCCAAAAGTTTGCGGGACTTGGGTGTAGAAGAGTTTCCAAACAACTCCCTTTTCCATTGTTGTACTAAAAAGAAATTGTGTTCATCCTGGTTTCAAAAAGGAAAAGATTACCAAGGCAAATAAATAGCTCTACCAAAGTTTAGAAATGTTTACGTTGGTTCTCAGTGGTATAGACAGATTCTAATTTTGCTCTCCCCAAAAAATAAGTCCGTGAATAGAAAAACAAAAAAACTCATTGAGATGAAACAATTACAAATGTTACTTAATGCATAAATGATGCTGTTAGAATAGACATGGAGTATCTGTGAACTGGATTGGCAAAAGTGAATTCATTTTAATGATCCCTAAACACTGGATTCCAATCACTGCTTATGCACAAACAAAAGACTTCTTGCGATGGAATCGGTGGTACCGGATTCAGATCAGACATTAAAAGAAAAGTATGGTAAAAAGATTGAGTATTTGACACAATGAATGATTATTTAAAACCACTGCAAAAATTATGCGTTCTTTAGTTTCTTTCATGCTGCGAGCAGTGTAAGCCCAAAATTACCAGAATGCCTTTCTTGATATATTGTTCAGTTGGAGAATGTCTAGAATCAAGTTTCAGAGCACCTGATGTAACAGAAAAGCTGATATTTTAGAACAGCGTAGAATCCCACGTGGACCAACACACCTACATTTTACCCAGCTGGCTGATCTCCACAAAAAAAACATCTCTGAATGTCAACATGCATATACAAAAAATACAACATACATCACGCATCTTTTGTGTATACATACATTTTCATTCATATTATTATGTTGAATGCATCATTATTACCACATGCATTACAATGTCAGCATTTCAGCCATATGTACCATAGCATCAGTCGCATCTTGTACATCGATTTATATTCATCTTTCCATCCTTAAACAAACACAAGTGATTATATTGAAATCTCTGTTTTGTTTGCCTCGTGTCAGGCACTACATTTCCGTTCACAAGAGCAATTGACCTGCATGTTTGTTGTCTGAAAAAATGAGTAAATTTGTGGACGCAGCCTTGTACTCATGCCTTCGCTACATTGGTGATCACAGAGAAGACCAGCCCAGCTAGCCCCAACGATGCCAGCCTCTCCAGCGCTATCCTTGCCACCGCCTCCATACGTCTCCAACCATTCACACCCCACAACCCAGAAGCTTGGTTCTTTATGGGAGAGACAATCTTCTAATCAAAGAAAATTACCTCTGCAACATGCAAAGCAGATGCCATCCTCAAATTCCTGCCAGACAACGTTTTTTAGCAAGTCACAGGATGGCTTGCAGAATTTCAAATCCCTGTCACCTACAAATTACTGAAGGACCATCTGAAGTTTCCTTCAGCATGCCACTCACCCTAAGAGCCAAGACATTCCTCGGCTATGTGGGAATAGCCATAGTAGACAAGTAGCTATCACATGTCTACAAGCAGTTGCAGTGGCTAATATGCTACCTGCCACAGATGACGAACCTGAGTCAACCCTAGACCTTGTGAGAGGAGGTCCCCCCCTCACAAAACTGCCCCACCAAACAGTGGTGGCCAAGCCCAATGCCTCTACCATGCCCATCGAAGAATTCCTAAAATTGATCGACTTAGTACACATGGACCACAAGACAGAGGAGCCCACCCAGTCACCAACAGCAGCAGCAGCATGACAGTCCCAGTAGTCAGCCAGCATGGAATCTAACAATGACCCAGAGGGACCAGCCACCTCTATCCACAAACGGAATTTCGACAAGCAATTCATCAAGGGGAAGACCAGGCAGAGGAAAGACGAACCACCAAAGGGAATGTGCTCCATCCATTTGAGATTTGGGAAGAAGGCCCACAAAAATGACAAAGGCTGCATGTTTTTGAAAAAATATACAAGAGGGTTGCATCCGCAACCCAACCAACTAAACATCAGCCGTGAGTAGACTGGTTGCCTCATAAGAGAATTGCTCCTGCTTACTGCTGTCTTTCTTCCAAACACGAACGCAAGGGTTCCATTTGTTTCTTCGTCAGGGACGAAAGGTCAAACATAGAATTCCTCATTGACACCAGGTCATGAAAATAATATTTGCCAGCTAGCCCACACGAACGACTCAACACTGCCCAACCCACCAACCTCCATGCATCCACTCCACCGCCAGCAGAGCACCACTCAAGATGTATGGGAGGTGAGATATAAATTTGTCACTCAACAGGAAAGACTGCAGGAAAGTGGCTGTAGCAGCAAAACAACTGATCCCAAAAACAACTCTTGTATCATCTCATCAAGAGCTGCGCAAACAACCCTCTACCACACCATCACCAGAGACGACAAACATTCCCCATCACAGCAGCAACCCCACTGCCATAAATACACTGATTTCTACAAGACTACCTAGGGGTTTTCAAAGACAAGCTGCAGCACGACTTAACCAAGCCAGCAAAACACAACATCCAGCACCACATAGAAATGGAAGGCCCCAATCCACTCATCCTTCAGACGGTTAGCGCCAGAGACACTTGCCTATGCCAAACAAGTGTTCAACAAAATGGAGATTGCGGGAGTATTCCAACAAAGCCCCCAGCCCATGGACATCACCCTTCATATGGTACCAAAAACCAATGGAACATGGCGCTCGTGTGGAGACTACCAGCGACTAAACGTCAAAACGAAGCCAGACAGATAACCATTGCCAAACAGCAGACATAACCAACCAAATGAATGGACCAAAGCTCTTCATCAAAATGGACCTGTTGAAGGGATACTTCCAAGTTCTAGTAGCAAAGGAGGATATAGAAAAGACCACAATCATCACCCCATTTGGCACCTACACGTTCAACTACAGCTGTTTCAGCCTTTGGAACACAGGGGCAACCTTCCAAGACTTATGGACGAACTGCAAGGCAACCTTCCGTTCTGCATGTTCTACATTGACGACATCCTCATATTTGGCCCCACCCTCAAGTAGCATCTTAATGACGTCAAAAGGGTACTGCAAATACTTAAAGAAAATGGACTTGTAGTAAGGAAAGACAAATGCAAATGTGTAAAGATAGCATTAAACCCCTAACAGATAAAGTAAAAGGAATCACCAACTTCTCAAAACCAACAACAATTAAAGCAGTACTAGAATTTTCAGGAATAACTAATTATTATCACAGATTAATCCCAAGTATTGCTAAAACATGGGCCCAATCTACCAATACCTACATGGAACACCAAAAAAGTTAAGTTGGTCAGAAGATCAAGATGCATAATGCATTTATTTCAGCAAAACAACCAATAACCCCTGCAACCACATTAATATTTCCTCTACCCCATAGGCGCCGTACTTGAGCAGGACACAGATGATGGCATTCTTCAGCAAGAAGTTAACATCTGTGGAGCAAAAGTACTCAATCCTCAACCAACAGAAAGCTCCTAGCAGTCTACAGAGCCATCCATCACTTCCACCACATACTCAAAGGATGACAGTTCCTCGTACAAAAAGACCATCAACCCTTGTTGCACGCCTTCATAAAGACAGTAGATGCATGGTAAGCATGGCAGTAGCATCGTCTATCAGCAATAGCTGAACACTCCTGTACCATCAAGTAGTTGAAGGGTTCAGCAAACACTGTCGCGATACACTTTCACGAAATTGCATCAACACCATCCAGCTTGGGACAACCTATCGTGAAATAGCAGAGGTACAAAGAGATGATGTGAACCTACAGTGATTGCAGCAGGACAACACCACACTTATTTGGAGCCACCTGTCAATCAGCAATGGAGAGATGACCATTGTCTGCAAAACAAGTACTGGACACCCTCGCCCCTACCTGCCAGAAGGCCTCCAAAGAAAGGCTTTCACCCATGCCCACAACCTGTCTCACCCATCAGGCCAGTCAACCGCCCAAATTGCAGAGCAGTACATCTGCTGAAGAGTGAAAAAGGAAATTAAAAACTGGACGAGTGAATATATTCCATGTCAGATGTCAAAAATCACAAGGCATGTAGAGAGCATAATAGGAGAGTTCCACACATCACACTGCTGCTGACTCACCCACATCCACGTCGACATAGCGGGACCTCTACCCTGCTCCGAGGGGTACAGATACCTGTTCACCATCATTGACAGAAATATCTGGTGGCCCAAAGCAACACCAATACGACAACAGATGGCAGAGTTGTGTGACAGCACTCACGGATGGGTCAGCAGACACGAAGTCCCGCAGGTCATCATGAGCAACAGGGGCTCCAACTTCACATCCACCTTATGGAATGCCCTCACAGACAGTTTCGAGATAAAGATAATACACACAATGACCTACAACCCAGAAACTAACGGCAGCATTGAAAGGCTACATTGGTTGTTGAAAACATCACTCACTGCCAGATGTCAAGGTGGGAGTTGGAGAAAGGAGGACCTTGGGTCTTACGGGGCCTGAGAACGTCACCACACACTGTATTCAATGCATCTCCAGCAGAAGCCCTGTATGGCCAAGCAATAACATTGCCATCAGATGTCTTTCAAAATAAAACGAGCCCAGCATTCCCATCTGACACCCATAAAACATTAGAATAAATCATGCCAGCCAACACGACTTACCACATGGCCAGGAAAGTAAGGATAAGTACCCCAGCGAACTGCAGAACGCAAAATATGCGTTCATATGGGTAGCCGCACACATGTGGGCCCCTCTCCCCAGCCTACTAGAGACCATACAGTGTCGTCGGAGAAGACACACAAAGCCTACCAGATGACAGTGGACCGCAGAATTACATGGGTCTCCATCAACTGCCTAAAGCCAGCATACCTCCCAGACACCGACCTACAGCCATAGACCTCTCCAAATGGGGGGAGTCCTGTAGGGACGAACGTGAACCTACACTCCTCCATCTTACCTGGCTGGCTAACTCACACCTTCGCTACATCAGTATTCAGATTTCAGATTGAGTTGCTGAAAGCAGTAGTTTCACAGAGGGATGAGTGATATGTATTTTAGAAAAAAGACCGAGGTAAATAAGGGTAAATAAGTTGTCAGTTATAGGCACGAAATTTGTATGAACAATTCATATTTCTACATACCTCTCTAAAAATACTCAAGTCCTCTTCAGTGACAATCTGTTGAATAACCAAGTGATGAGAATGCTGAGAACGTTGTATTAAGTTTGTAAGATTACGAAAATGGGGAACCTTCCTCGCACTGCAGTTCCCGTTCACGTGATGTGGTTGCGTTTCTAATACAGATAAACCTATTCCTGTTTCTGAACTGAGTAGGCGAAATGTCCCTTTGCGCCACCAGTCGTTGGCTTGATCATGCATTCCTGCAGAAAGAAACTCCCGTATAATATATCATTTCATATTCAACGCTTCAAAGATCCTAATTTATTTCTGCAAACCACCGTGGGCATACAGGTAGTCCTTTTGTAAAGTCGGATTTAATAAAAAACGTTTATACATTTATGTATACTTAAATTATCCTTTCCATCTCCCTTCGCGGAATCATAATTGGACTCTGCAACGACTTCTTAATACTTCCCAGCATATATATATATATATATATATATATATATATATATATATATATATATATATATATATATGTATATATATATATATACATACATATATATATATATATATATATATATATATATGAATATTTATCACATCACCGTGATTCATATAAATCATTCGAGCTACAAATGTCCTTTTAATATCTAATTCGCTCTACCTCGGAATTGATATACTTTCATATATGTACCGAGGGGAATTTTTAGTTGATAATAATTTCGTACCCCCATGGGATCGAACCACCGTCCAGTTGGACGGGGAACGAAATCATGATCGGACAGTGACTCTACCGAAACGGCTATCAAGATAGCGTCACTGTCCGATCCTGATTTCGTTCCCCGTCCAACTGGACGGTGGTTCGATCGCATGGGGGTACGAAATTATTATCAACTAAAAATTCCCCCTCGGTACATATATGAAAATATATCAATTCCGAGGTAGAGCGAATTAGATATTAAAGGACATTTGTAGCTCGAATGATATATATATATATATATATATATATATATATATATATATATATATATATATACATACATACATATATATACATATATGTAATATATATGTATATATAAAATATATATATATATATATCTATATATACATACACCCACACACACACACACACACACACACATATATATATATATATATATATATATATATATATATATGTATATATATATACATGTATATATATATATATATATATATATATATATATATATATATATTTTTTTTTTTTTTTTTGTCTACTAGATAACTTAAATGTGTGCAGCCAGAATAGTTGTTTATAGTGAAGTTTGAGGCACTAATCGTAAAATACTATTGATTGCCTTAAAAAAAAAGCGTCTTTTCTTCACCGCATCAAGAATAAAACCAAACACAAGCTTACCTTGACTGATTATATTGACGAGGTGTATGTCATGGAATTTCACGAAGTCATAAATTAGAAAGCGTTCAATACTTTCTTGCCCGAATCGAACATTTGTCGCACTTGAGGAGCAAAAGAACAGAAAAATAAAAAAATATTCATGACTGCGGATAGCTTTATTCCTCGACATAGTACCAGTTGTTTGCTCCTGCAATGGAAAATGTTGACAGGTTATAATTTGTGGAAGAAACGGGAGTACTCATTTTTGTTGCTCTATTTGTTTCTTTACTGTATTTATTTTATACCGTCATTTCACGTTTATTCTCAATTTTAGATTTTTGGGGGTTTTATATTACAGTATTTCAATTTTATTAGACAACTTAAACATTAAATAATAAGCTTGAAATGAATAAAATAAAACTACAGCTTTGTCTCACAACTAGGCATGATCAAGAATCACAAAACGCATCCTGAGCCAGAAACAGAAATGAAATGCCTTAGCAAAATCTTATTGACGGTCACAACAAAATAAATGATAAATAATATTATGTAAAATCCACAGAGCTCTTCGATGGGATTAAAAAATATGGTGAATACATACCAACCTGTCAAAAACCCTGTCCTTAACTAGAACGTTTTTCATGCTCCCGAATTCCTGAATTTCCTGCTTCTCGATCCAGCAGAGGAAAACCCAGCCTTTCTGTCACATTGAATTCTATACTACTACTAAACCGGTGATTGATTGATTGATTGATTATATTAAAACTGGCGTCGCAACATCTAAGTTATTGACGCTGTAATAAATCTAAAAATCAAAATAAAAACTAAAAATCCACAAACAAGTTAAAAAAGAATTTCACATAAAAATATCTAACAATATGCATGTATATAATCGTATTTGTTAGAATACATTATCAGGACTCATATACTTTATATGTATACTCTACATTTTGTTGAGGAAACCCGCCTCCTACATCAAGATTTATAACTGATGGTTCCGAATATTACGCACTTACAGAACCACTTACTTACAAAAAAAAAAAAAAAAAAAAAAGGGCAAGCACCAATCATGAGAGGGCCCAGTATCATTTCACTGAATAAGTCATCTCTATGTAATGAATCTTAATGTGAATTTTATATATATTTTTTCGCGTGTCAAATAAGATTATCAGATCTTCCCTAGATGTTGCGGGTCGTTATCTAGGACTGATATTTCTTTGGAGTCATTATCTACTGATATTGGTCTAATTTTTTTTTATGTTTTTACGGTAATCCCCAGCGGGGATCATGCCGCAAAGGTACATACATAGTACCGGGGTTAAGTATATCTAAGTTTAAGCAGACCACTGAGCTGATTAAGAAGTCTCCTGGGATTAGATATTTTTACGTGGCTAGGAACCAGTTGGTTACCTAGCAACGGGACCTACAGCTTATTGTGGGATCCGAGAAATTAATTTCTAATCACCAGAAACAAATTCCTCTGATTCCTTTTTGGAAACGAACTCAGGACTACCGAATCGGTTGGCAAGCACGTAACCACTCGTCCAACGAGGGAAGTACGTACCGGGTTAAAACCGATGGTGTTCACTACCTGTAGGAATGATCCCGGTTACCTACGCGTTCAGATTTGCCTCTCTTAACCCCCTGACCCCTGTGAAAGGGGTCAGAATGTAGGTAGTACTATAACTAGATCTGAGCCTCCGGAAGGGATGTAACGTCCGGAACTTGGCTTCTTTACCCTCTCTTATATAATCGTCATATCTGTTGGTACGAGTAAAATAATGTATCAGTAACGACCAAACTATTTCCTCATGTGGATTTCTTGAGTTTTCTCGGAGCCGGCCCAAGGCCATTGAGGCGCTTTATAAGTTGCTTAATTGAATGACATATAGAATGGAATGTTTCCTTTGATTCCGTGGTGCTTGGTGTTATTTTATTCTAGCCATTCCTTTATAAATGAGATATTTCCATCCGATAAACGTTGATTTGTCTATTATCGTGACAGTCTTAACAACGTACGTTATTTGCCGTATTATTTGAATTTCCGTAATACTGCATTTTGGATGCAATGGATTCAACCGATATATTTTCTGTAACGTTCTTGAAAGCATGGATCTGCTTCTTATAATTCCTAGTAGTAAACCCATCTTCAGTCCTTATCTAAATACATTGCAGAGAATATTGGCGTATCCAGCAATAAAAAAGGGGGCTGTCATCACTACCATAAAGTTATAAGAATAATTTTAAAAGAAATAATTAATTTTGCGCGCAAATTAAATGCCTGTCCGAAGTGATGTTATCGATCATAGTACCTGGTTAAAGTAAGACCCAGGAATAATAGTAAGGCTGATTAATAGCCTTTCACTTCTCCCGGCCATCGTACCGAAGCAACGGCTAGCCAGTGGAACTATATAGTGTTGAAGCACCTGCGATGTTCACTTCATAATATACGTTTAAGCATTAAGCTGTAGCATGTTAATTCTTGTTCACTACACATCTAATTAGTTTTTAGCATCGTCGGTGCCCAGTCCCTTGCTCCCTACAAGTGGGCAGGATCTCTGTTCAGGCGCTAGACGCAAAACTTAAATTATTAATGGAGCTCAATTCATTAGGAGTGTTTCTATTCCTTTGTCAGGTATAACCTGATCAATGCCGATTGTCCTTGTCTCGTTAATCTTTCAGACACTTATTGATGGGGGCAGCCTGATATTTTGTTACTATTCGTTCTTGTCTGAACATTAGATTTCTCGGTCTTCCAGTCACCCATGTTTTTTCCCGTCTTTTTAGAGCTGTAGTGCCTTAAATGCAATGAGAACTCGATAACTTACTCCGTTAAGCTGCCCATCAAATGAGGTGGCATAACAGAATTATTCTTGTTATTAGTTATTCTTGTTATCAGTTATTAGTTATTAGTCTTTGCCAATTTATTTATCAAATTTTTAACTCCTCATACAAAAATCTTTCCTCCTTGAGGAATCTTGCCTTGTATCCAGTTTCAGAAAATTCTGTTTTTGCTTCTCCCCATCGATTCCTTTCCTCCACAAAATGAGTTGTACTAAAATTTCAAGTGGCTTGTGATCTGATGAAACTTCTCTCTTCCCTTTATTCTTCATGAATGGATTGGCGTTCTTATAACGTTGTAGAAAGATCATCCGTTACTATTGTCGTATCCTCGGTTAATCAAACAAATATACCTCGTGCAATAGTTATTCTTATTTAACTTTCTTTGATGTGTCCTGTGCCCCGGTTACCGTCTGCAGCGATGGCACAGGGGTTTCTTTCAAATATTCCTAGCCTCACCTTCTGCTAGAATTCGCTTTACCTCTTCAAATAAAAGAAAAAATCTTTATGTATTTCGAGGAAAAAACAAAGAACCTGTTTCTGTCCTTATTGATTTTGTATATGATTGTTGTCAGTCCCTAACTAATTTCAAACATGTACTACTCCTACAGTCTGTCCCTGGGGAAGCTGACCACGCAAATCATTCAAATTAATATCTTCAACGTTAACATCCAAAAACTTTAAAAAAGAATGACACAAAACTCAATTTCGTGATTGCTTAAGTCTACCTTTTACCTGTTATGTTGCCGAAAATAACTACCGCATAGCAAGATGAATCTTTGGAACTTTGAAAAATGTTGCCATTGCTTTTGTTATTTAAAAATGCAGTTGTTGGTGTAAAATTCATTCTGGTTAAACTCTCGCTCATGATGTTTCTCCTCCTCGGTGTAAACCAATTACTAGCGCAAATAATAATGAATTCTACGTGATTCTTTATGGTGTAGAAATTTGCTCCCAGGAGCATTTCAATTGCTTTTCATTAGACGTCCATTTTGATTCACGTATTCTTTTCTCCCATTTATCAATATCCTCTATCAGTCAGCCTCTACTGCGGAGCATGTTTTGCTAAACATCCAGTTCGACGGATCTCAATAGCATTCACCTTTGAAGTATTTTCTATTATTTGGACTTAATCTTGATTTACTCTCTCTTGAATGGTCAAGCTGTGTCTTAATCAAGAACCAATACTTTTATGATTGTTTCTACTTCCTCCCCTGCCCATTCCCTCATCTTTCTCCGCTATTTTTGTGCACAGATGAAATTGACTTATTTATCAATACCATAGACTTTAAAAACTACTAATTAACATTTTTTTCTTAGGGTGGTTATATGACTCTCCGTGTTTCTTCTTCTAAAACAGAGGTTCTTAACCTTTTTATTAACACGCACCCTCTAAGAGGAGGCCCTTTCCTCCACTCCCGGCTTGTATCAATGAGTAATGCCCTCCCATATTTAAAATAAAAAAAAAAAAGAGAGAGAAAGAGAAAGGGTTTCGAGGGACAGGGAGGGAAGTCAATAAATACAAAACATGGGAAGCCCAACGAGTCTAACCAGAGTAGTAGACTATAGGAAACTGACGTCATAAGGCGAGACTTTTGCATTTTTTTTCTTCATACACTTCTGAATATTAGCTCCTCACTCTTGTTAAGAGAATAACGAATATAATTAGAGAATTTTTAATTTTTGCCTAGGGCTCGCGCCTCCCCTGGAAATTGATGACGCCCCTCCAGGGGGACACGGCCCCAGTTTAAGAACTACTGTCATCTAAAATTTACGGATTTGTGTTGCTGTGCAGTACCTACCCATAATATATATATATATATATATATATATATATATATATATATATATATATATATATATATATATATATCATGAGATGTACTGCTGTGGAAAGTCTATGATAACCAAACTTATAGGTATATATAATATATCAGCTATGCACATTATATAGATAACTACTTGGGCGATGAAGGGCAGGTTCTGCACAGTGACATCGTGGGCAAAAGTTTTACGTATTAATGACTATTACACTAATGACCACATTGTAAATAACAAAACTAAGGACAACGTTTGACAAAATTGCAAAGATTCATCTTGAATTGCGGTATTTATTCTTCGTAACATGGCAGGTACAAGGTTGACTGAAGTCCATAATAACCGAATTAAATTCACTCTTATATTGAACATAGAGAACCTTCTAGAACAGTGGTTCTTAACCCCTGGGTTGCGACCCAAAGTTGGGTCGCCAAGCCATTTTATTGGGTTGCTAAGGGTTTGCAGAAAATTATTATTATTCTTCAACAATTGCTTGATTTGCGGACTGAGACCGAGATGTTTCTGACTGAAAAGAAACATCAATTGGCCCACAAATTCTCAGATTCAAACTGGTTGATGCAAGTAGCATATCTTGCAGATATATTTGCTGAGATTAATTCCCTTTCTGAGAAACTGTCATCATTCAAAGGAAAACTGAAGTTGTGGATGAATAAGGTAAAGGCAGGAAAAACCGCATCATTTCCCTCCCTAAATATACTTCTGGAGAACGAAAACTATTCTCTCATCCATGTCCAAGACACTGTTGTGCAACACATGTCCAAGCTGGTCACAGAATTTGACCATTACATTCCAGAAAATGCACATAAATACAGTTGGATCAGAAACCCATTCAATATTGAAGCTGAAGACCTACCTGAGGAAATGTCAAACATCAACACCCTTCAGGAGCAGCTCATTGAGATCCAGAGTGATGAAGCACTTCATTATGATTTTAAAAGGCAACATGAATCACTAAGCTCATTTTGGCTAAAAGTGTACAAAGAAAAGCCAATTCTTGGAGGTGAAGCCATGAAAGCCCTCCTTCCATTTGCTACAACATATTTGTGTGAGGCAGGATTTTCTGCCCTGACAGTCACAAAGACCAAGTACAGAAACCGCCTACAACCTGAGGATGATCTAAGATGCAGTCTAACATCAAAATCACCCAGATTTGAGGAGCTGGTCAACACACTTTAGTGTCAAGGTTCTCACTGATTATAAGAATAGTAGCACATTACATGTCAAGTTCTGAATAATTTTGAATTTCTCTCTCCACAGGGATATATCACAGCCTAATTATTCTATTTGATTTTATAGCATGAAACCCAAACATACCTTTTTGTTTTTGTGAGGCTAGCAATTATATGTTTGTATATTTTTTTTCCATATAACACTGTTATTTATATGTGCTACTTGTATTAATAAATAAACATCCCAGCATGTAATTTTGTTTCTGTAACCCGCCTTTAAAAGCATTATCATATTACTTATAATGACAATTTGTATATCTAGGTAGGCTTGGGTCGCCATGGTTGATTTGTGCAAAATTTTGGGTCGCTGCCAAAAAAGGTTAAGAACCACTGTTCTAGAACTACAATTTCAAACGATTATTCGGAGTTCTTGTCGCAAAGAAGACTTAAGAAATGTTTGGACAGTTACAGAAGTGACAGAATACATTAGGAACAAATAAGGAAAATTTCTTGATTTTCCATGATCGGGAGAAGAGAGAGAGAGAGAGAGAGAGAGAGAGAGAGAGAGAGAGAGAGAGAGAGAGAGAGAGAGAGAGAGAGAGAGATTTCTTTTACCTTCAATTAAGGGGCCAAGCCACAATGAACTCACCAGAGCGACTCAGGAAACTGACGGCTGGCAACCGCCCAGCCTTCTGTGTTTATTTGCGTCTACGTAAGAACTCGCTTTCGTCGTTTTTAATATATCGATTTGTTGTGCTCAGGTGGTAGTTTGCTTTGACATATTATCCAAGATTATACTTTTTCATTTTAGCTGTTTGAAAACTGAGAGTGTTTGATAATAAAAAGCTCTATAATAACCGAAGGGAAATATGAATGGTTTTACATTCTATCCAGATAAGTAAGCCAAATGAAATGAGAAAATTAGATGACGAATTTTTGTTACCAAGAAAATAAAAGCGAAAGCAAGTCAAACAAACTACGAATGCTATTTAACGTGAAATATTTGAAATACATGAAGTAAACAGAAGAAGAGAGAACTGGAATTTAAGGATAGTTTACAAAAAAAGAAAAAAATACAATGTTTCCTTAAAGAAATGACTTCGAGTGTTTTATTTAGGTTTTAAACAATCCTCATAGACAGTGCCGTTTCTAGCTTTGTGGGGGCCCCCGGCAAGATGCTGTTTGTGGGGCCCTAGATAGATAGGTAGGTAGGTACTTCATTTATCCCCGAGGGGTTTGCCAAACTGTGATGAAGCGGTTCTTAGCCCTTTAGATGGTCTACTAAGATGCAAGAAACTATTACACTTCACATTTATTTATTTCGCATATATATCAAAGTGCAAAGATAATAAAAAATCAACGCTTAAAATAATGCTTAATTAACATCACAGTCACACACTTACCAGAAAAACAACTAATAATTCCCATTATTCACAGTAACAATGTACCTATTGTCCTCAAAATGTCTGCTTCCTGGTTTTTTTACTAGCAAAATCATCAATGATGTCCGTATATGACACCTGCTTGCCCACCTCATGGTTGATGCTGATTATTGCAAGACCAGTGAGTCGATCCTGTCCCATGGAACAAGACCTTAGACAGGTCTTGATGAGCTTCAGCTTTGAGAAGCTCCTCTCTGCTCAGGAGGCCACAGTCACAGGCAGAGTGCAGGCGATGATTCTCAGGGCAACCCGCAGATTGGGATACAGTTCATCCAAATTTTTTTGTGGATAAAGGTCATCTGAGGGTAAGCTTGGCAAATTTTTTACTCCGCAGCCAGTTCCTTTCCATCAATGTCACTTTCATTTCCAGTGCTTAATGTCATGCAGAGGTTGTTACACTGGTTGCTCGATGCCTGATCATCCAGTCTTTGGAAACTGAGCAGCACTCCAAATCTGTCTCTCACTTCACCCAGTGTTAAAAACCTATCAGTTAAGGATTCAATGGCTGTGTCAACAACAACATTAAAGAATGTTGCTTCTAGCCTCTTCATGGCATCTGCAATGGGCTCATCTGGGGCTTCATAAGCAAAGTTCTTTTTTGTGCTTCTTAATCCTTTCGCTTTGAGTATAGCCTCTACTTTCATTTCCTCACACATGTCTTTAGCAGAGACCTGAGCTGAAGCAAAGCCAGTTCTTCTGAAGTTAGTCAGAGATGTTTTTGCTTTAGTGAGAAGGTCAACTGCCACATCAAGCTGCATTTTGGGAGACTGCAGGAGCTTGCTGACATGATTCACATGGTGTAGAATGTCATACCATACGACTGTGCAAACTTTGGGCTTCAACCTTGGTCAGAGGATCCGTCACTTCCCTGATCTTCAGCAAAGTTTCCCTTAAATGTTAGAGGCCTGGTAATGCACAGCCTCTATGCTGTTAATATGGCTCTCCCACCTTGTGTTACTCCAAGTCTTGAGTGCAACAGTGACATGTTCCCAACTTTGTGGTTATGCTGAAACAAGGCTGTACAGTTTCTGTGCATTGCCAAAATAGCTGATGGCATCTGTTGAAGCTGTTGCTGCATCAGATACCACCAACTTTAGGAAATGTGCCCCATATGGAACATGAGGTGCACAAGGGTTCTTTTCAAGAAAGTCTGGGTTGAACTCCTTTGTTCCTCCCTTTCATATTGGCACCAT
Source organism: Macrobrachium nipponense (assembly GCF_015104395.2). Lineage (NCBI taxonomy): Eukaryota > Metazoa > Arthropoda > Malacostraca > Decapoda > Palaemonidae > Macrobrachium > Macrobrachium nipponense. Next base: position 38,831,583 of record NC_061087.1, on the reverse strand, counting down.
TATCATATGATTGTCCTCTGCAATCATCAAAGGGAATATTCAGTTCCATCAGTTCCTTCAAAATCAATGATAGCAAACCAAGACCTGTTGTTTCAGAAGCTACAAGAACTCCCATAAAATGTTCCTTGATTTCTGGTGCTTTGTCCATTTTGACAGTCCGTATGATGACTGACATCTGTTCTTGGCAGCTTGCATCGGGAGTACAGTCCAAATTGACTGAATAAAATTTGGACTGTTTAATCTCAGTCACCACTGTGTCCATTATTTTCCCACTGATTGAGGCAATAAGTTCATTTTGGATGATATTTCCAAGATAGCTGGAATGACTGAACTGGCCACTCTCAACACACTCAGTGTGGTGCTTCATGACAGGATCAAATTTAGCAAGCAGCTCCACCTCTTTTAAAAAATTCCCATTATTTTGCTGGTGTAAAGTTTTTGATGAACCTCTAAATGCAAGATTTCTCCCAGCTAGAGATTGGATGATGGAGATTAAGCGAGTCAGGACATCTCTCCAGCATCTCTTTTCAGCCTCCAACAGTGTCCTTTCAGCTTGGTCTATTGTTTTTCCACTTTGCAAATTGAGCTGTAAATCTTTCCAGGTCGCCATGTGTGACATGTGTTCTGGACTGCTTTCATGACTTTTGGAAAGTTCACCTAAGTTTTTCCAGTCTGTCAATCCTTCTGTCACTAATTTGTGTTCCTTTGTTGAGAATAATTCACAACAAAAGTAGCAGAGGGAATTTTTTTAATAGATAAGCCAAGTCCGCTTTATCTTTTCCCCATTCACCAATGTTCTGTAGGATTAATGATGATGAAAACTGCTGCCGTCTTCTTTTTTGGGGAATGTGAAATCAGAAATAATCTGAAATGGCCTTCTGCCTACTGCATCAGTCCTGAATGAATCGGACAGAACTGCTGGCCAGCCAGCTGGATTTACTGGCTTAAAAAAAACGGCCAGTTGAACATGTAAATGTGCAGATGATGCTTCCAGAGGTTCTGAGGTATGTGAGATTCCTGGACAGAGGGAGGTCCTGAAGAAAGTGAAGGCCCTAGAGCCTCCTGGTCAGGAAGTTCAGAAGATCCTTCTGTTCAATATCCGGAGCTACAAAATATTTTAGAATTGCTCCTGCAAAAACAAAGTTCATCAGGCTATCAAGCAAAAGTATAAATCTATGAGTCATAGATTTATACTTTTTACTGCTGAGTAATGTGCAGGCGATCATAAATTTAATTCCCTAAACCTTCGACTAGTTAGCATTTAAGAAAAATGGTTTTTACCTTTTCCTGGTATAGATTTTTAAGGAAAGGTTATTTATTTATTTAATTTTTTTTCCATTTTTTAAGGCTGCGTTCTCTTGTGAGCTGTCCTGGAATTCTCATTTTCCCATCTGTTTACTTCATGTATTTTAAATGTTTCACGTTTAATAGCATTCGTCGTTTGCTTAACTTGCTTTCGCTCTTGTTTATTTTGCTAACAGTTTTCCGTCATCTAATTTTACATTTTCATTTGGCTTTCTTATATGTATATGAATGTGAAACCATTCATATTTCTCGTCAATTATCATTAAGTGTTTTATTATACAAACCTCTCGGCTTGCAGACAGCTGAAATTTTTCAGCGCCATTAGAAAACATAATCTTAAGTAATATGTCACAGCAACTTCCTTTACGTCAGTGGAATGAAGTTCACTAAACACAAAATCCAACGAAGAAACTTGCATCAGTAAGTCTCAAGACCCATTCAACAATGCCGAGAGTTATAGCAAACTGATAAGGAAAAAAGAGACCCAACAAATAATGTCCTCGCAAAGTCTTACATAGAATTAAGAAGATATTCAAAAAGATATTTGTCTGTCGAAATCATTCAAAATAAGCAACCCCTCTCTTCCCTACTGATATAACCTCCAAAAAGACCACATGCCCTGAATCCCTCAGTGCTCGATAAGATCGATAACCTAAACATCCCCTTGAACATTAGTCTTCCTATTCTAGTCGGGGGGCATAGGTCATTTTATGATAAAAGCATGAAATTGCCAAACATGTAGACTAATATATCTTGATCATTTTCAGATACTGTGGCAATTGGAATTATGTCTGTGTCAGCCACGGCAACCATTTTCCCATAATGGCCTCGATGTGGCACTGGTTTTGAGAGACATTTCCTTTCGGAGTGTGCTCAGTCCTCTATAGGATGATTAACATGAAATGGTGATTATTTTGTGCAATGTAACAAGGGTAAAATATTAGCTCAAAAACCCCATTATCAGTGTTATTATCATTATTCTTATTACTTTTTTTTCTTCACACGCTTTTCCGAGGGTGGTTAATGTACAGAGTGGGATTCTGGGTTGCAGCCTGCTACCTTATTATCATCATTATTATTATAATTATGCTATATAATTGAAAATGCTGCATACTTCGTTTACTAAAAATGGTGTTTATGCTTGCCTTTGGGGAAGGTGTTGGTCATCCAAGTGGTGCAGATGAAACTACAGTGATGGTGGTGCATTAAGACAGCAGTGAAATTAGTTCATGCCGAGCCACACATGTCCTATAGTCTTGTCAAAGCCATTTCAACTAGTTGGTCCCTGTGTGGCAAGCACACCAAAGGAGTCCTTGATATTAACTGGATCTGTTTCAAGCCAGAAAGAGAACATAATCTTGAATTTGTCCAGCAAAGTTCAAACAACGTGATGTAGGAAAGGGCTACACTTGTACAGAATCTGTTAAGGTTTAATGAACATGAAAAGCTGCCCAGACATGTACATTTGGGCAGAATTAATGAAAGACCAGGCCTCAAGGTTGCTATGATTGCTCATGAGGCCAAGTGACACCAAAGAGTTATGCTCCAATACAAGACAGTGATGCTCTAAATGGCAGAAAAGAGAGCCAAGTTTACCTTTCTTACCAGTGACATTGTATGAAGCAAACGTACTAGATCATACTCTTCAACAACAATATTTAAAAGATACTTGCTTCTTCTGTGGAGAGCTGGATGCAGACAGCCTTCATGAAACATCAACTTTACAGATGAACAAAAATGTTAGGGAATGTGCAGCACTGGTTGGAGACAATGATCTGTTAGCCAGGCTAAGTATGGGTGACATGGTAGCACTGGAAGCCACATACTATACCAAATCCTTCACATCCTTGTACAATCATGCTCGGAAGGTCAAGTGACATGCAGAGCAAGCCACAGACCATGAGTGTGATCTAGTTGGAATTGCTTCTCTGAAGTTTTCATGTACAGTCAAGTCCAAAAGTCCGTTGACACACTCTGGTCACCATTTTCACAGTACATAGATGGCGCTACTCTCGCCAACACCAGGGTGAACTTAGAGCGGCCGCTCCTTGATCTTTCCAATTGAAATGGGTAGAGTAAAGAGAGGAGGAGAAGCCTGGTTTAGCATACAATAATTATACTTTGTCCACTCCTGTATGACATATGCAATGATAATCATTCCAGACATTTCAGGTGCTTGGATAGACTCACAGGGCTGATATATACAGTAGATAGATGTAGTCCTTCAAACAATATATGAGATTTTCTTGCCGCATCTAAATACGACATCGTCTAGTAAACTTTATTCTGCTTTAAACCTATTAATTTTTACTAACATTTGTATTAGGAATATAGTTTTGATGTTCTCCATTCTTGCCATTATTTTTATTTTGGTAATTTCTAGCACTGTAGCAGCATCACCCCTATCAGTAGCAGTAGTGGTAAGAGTATGAAAGGGAGGGAGAAGGGGATAAGGAGGAGGAGTTGTAGTGGTATTAGCAGTAGTAGTAGTAGAAAGACCGAGGCATGTAGAGAGAGAGAGAGAGAGAGAGAGAGAGAGAGAGAGAGAGAGAGTGGGGTGGGTGACTGTGTACAGGAGTGTGTTCTGTATAAGTTCTTGTCTGTGGAGTGAAGCACTGTGGCCAGACTTCGGCCTATTCAGCGTGAAATAGGCCAAAGACTGGTCACTGTCGGGTAAAGTGGTTGAATCACCTATTAGAAACAGTTTTAAGTTTCTTTCGCAAAATTGTGTTGCATAATCATAAATATTTCCTATTTCAGACGTCTTATAGGAAAACTTCATTCATATAGAAAAATGCTATATTTGATTATCTTTTCATGTTTTTTTTTATATTGAATATTATTTCAGCTTTGAGGTGTTTTAAGTGAAGACAATTATTGTTAAGCATCGTTCTTCAGCATTTTCCATTTTTAATTCTCCATTTTTGACAAGGCAAATGTTTCACCCGTCGGGCAAATGCACGACGATGTGGATGGACCAAGTAACCCATTCATTGAAACTATCATATTGATATGAAACGAAAAAAATACAGGATACAAATGATATCTCTATAAGATGAATTATTACTTCTTTAATCGCCCTTTCATAACGGATTTTAATAGCATTTAAATACGGGATCATATCTTCACATTTGTGAGAATTAAAAGATTTAAGTAATGAATAAGCGTTACTAGTGATGAATGCAGACCACTATGATAGAACTCGAACGATACAACCTAAAAAAGCAATAAAGCAAAACAGCACACACCATAATCACTTTACTAATGGATGTGATCATATGTTCTATAGAAACTATATTTATACATTTATATAAGATTTCCCAATAGGCATAAGAGCAAACTGCCAAGTGTATTTTGCATGACTGTTATAAAAGGACGTTAAATGACAGGCGAGTACTTAATACAACTAAGTGCACTTCAGTGTAAAAAACTGTCTTTTGACGATCTCTCTCTCTCTCTCTCTCTCTCTCCTGATAAACCTAACAAGTTATTTTGTCTATGCCAAATAAGGAAAAGAATGAAGAAAATATTCAAATTCACAATAAAAAGGATAGTAGGATAATGGTAAATAAATTTAAGTAGAATAGATTTTACTAGACGATGTCGAATTTAACATGAGGCAAGAAAATCTGCATTTCACTTATTTTACCTAATCCCAAATTAGCGTTTCATTTTGTTAGCATTGTATATATAATTATTATACATTGTTTGAAGCTCTAAATCTATCTACTGTACATATCAACCCTGTGAGTCTATCCAAGCATTAGAAATGTGTGGAATGATTATCATTGCATATGTCATACAGGATTGGACAAAATATTATAATTATGGTATGTTAAACCAAGCTTCTCCTCTCTCTTTACTCTACCCATTTCAACTTGCGGCATCTATGTACTGTTAAAACGATGACCAGAGAATGTCGACAGACTTTTGGACTTAACTGAACATTGTAGTACAAGTAGTATGGAAGCTTGTTAGACTTAACCATGGTTATGGGCTGACACTAACCCTACATGCTCATTTATTGGCTAAATGAATTTAATTTCAAATGGCTTCAATGAAAAGCTTATTACAACATTCATTATTTTATTAACTTAAATAGCAGGTGTATAGTTGATTGCAAGTTGAATGTGATCTAAGACATGTTTACTTGAGGTAGTCTCAACACAGTTATAAAGATTTTCATGAACGAAAAAATATCACTATCTTGTGAAATGTGATCCTGTTTCTGCATGGAACACAGCTGATGGCTCAAGAGGTGGTTCTGTTGTTGCTGGTCTCTGCAGTTGCTGCCGCTGCCATATGGGAATCAGCACATAGCAATGGCGCCTTACTTGCATGCGACAGTCACGTGATCGCCCTATCTCTTCCCTCTATATCGATGGTGGGACTTCCCTGTGCCTCCTCTCCTCTTCCTATCTAGCTTCACAGATAGAAAGAAAAAGAGGGAGAAACAGACAGAGAAAAAAAAGAAAGAAAGACTTCCCACCATACTCACGCCCAGGAGACCGAACCTATCTCCTCCATACAGACCCCCGTGGCCCGTGCGCATATTCCCGGACTGCACTGAGCTTCGGCCAGGCTCCTCCAAGCTCCTCCCCTAGAGCACTGTGAGCGGAGATATCTCACTTCCGTAGCAGACGACGCATTTCGTTCCGCCATACTGCCCTCTCTGTTCTTCTCCGTCATTAGCTTATTTTATGTTTTTTTTATTATTGTTATGTTGTCTAAACATGAAATTGTGACTTATATCCATATTTTACGATAGCAATATGCATAATTTGCTTTATAAATCAATATTATTCATAAAGGTATTGTAATATGCTGCTAGCCAAAGTTCTTTAGCTAAAGTGTTTACGATGTGAACGGATGCTATGACAATTACACGGATATATACACATTTCATCGTAATTGAAGCTCAAAATGTGAGAGTTAATGGTGTTTCCAGATATTATTATACATATTTACTTGATTAATGAGTAGTAGTCAAATGACTAGCACATTTAATAGGAAAGGAGCTTCATTTCCTAAACCCGAAGTTTTGTTTACATTCGTTAGCTGACGTGTGGCCTAACTTCTATTTTTCTTTTACTACTATATACGAGAAGGAATTTGTAAATATTTTTTTTAATAGAGTTAACATCACATTTAGTAATAAACCGCAATGTTGAATTTACTAATGACAAAAATACTTTATATTGTTTGGTTTTTATAAGTCAGCTGAACTTGCTCTTTTGATTTTTCTCTTTAACTCTTGAAATTTTGTTTGTCTTTTCTGTTATGAGGACATATAAGGTGAAAATTCAGTCAAACAACGGGGAAATATTGACCAGCCCTCTGTTCATGCAGAATATAATACGTATAACGGTTGTGGGGGGAGAGCGGGCGGTAGATGATAAGTTTCAACTTTGCTCAACATATCCTTATAAAAGAAAGAGGAAAAGATGGTACCAACCCATTTGGCACCTAACAGTTAATGCTGCATTTGTAGACTCAAACATATGTTACAATATTCAGAACCCCACTAATAAGCTTCATAAAAGAGTGGGGGGAAAATGATTGACACTGGGTTAGGCTGTAAATGGAACAAAATCAAAGGGGTAGATATTCAAATCCTATGGAATGTAATTAAGAAGAGCATTTTCCAGCACAGTATGACAACAAAAACAACAAGCCCCATTGTATTGTATGCTATATCTTGCTTAAAGAAAGATAATGGATCATGTAAAAGAAAGCAATCCTATTTTTTCATGATCAATGTTTTGAAAAACGATCTCTTTGTATCATTCCATGATTTGAGACATCATACCTATCAAGTGCACTAAAGGCAGTGCCAATGTGGAAAATAAATGTGTGAGGCATTGATGAATTGGGTAAAGGAATGTTGGTGAAATTATTAGTCATATATGAAAAGGAATTTTTTATGATTTTTTCTCAATTTTTACCCTTGCATACACTTCCTGTAGTATTATTTTCGTTGCATATGTCAAAATTTTACAGGCTCAACCTTCCTTTTTCAGATAGTATGCTCAGAAAAATTCTCTTCACTTCATGATGCATTGACCTTAATTTCAGTGCTTAGTTTGTGTTCTTCATTTTTGCTCTCAGATATATTCACTTCTAAAGGGTGGCAACCTTGCACAACTTGGAACTTCACGCAGCCTGCTGTTTTTTCTAGTCCATTCATGTTTTTCCTGTTGTTACAACCTGCTCATCACTTTCCATCATCTACACTGCAGTACAGTGTGTATAAATGAACTTTTATGTTACATCAAGCATGGACATGAAGGGGTTTAAAAAATAAATGTCTAAACTGTGAAAATATCTTACATCAGTCTCTATTGCTAAATATACTTGATACATATGAAGCTGCGAGATCATAGTCTTACTTGCTGCTGACTTATAGTAAAAGGA
>NC_061087.1:38822078-38823364 GCF_015104395.2 Macrobrachium nipponense | reverse complement strand
CTTATAGTAAAAGGACAACTGCGAGGGTTAATAAGTGCGAGAATACTAAACAAAAAATATATTGTATGAAAAATAAAACCCATTTTCCAATTTTCAACATTATTAATAAAATGTCTTTAGATAATTACATAAGCAATATTCCTACGCACATGGATGCTAGTAGGGACACCGTTTAACACGAGTCTTAATAAATAAAAAACTATAATCTTGAAGATCCACAGCAATAATAAAAAGTGAGGAAGTGGCCATATTGCCAGTTCTAGCAAATAAAGGTAGTTTTTTCATTAGTGGATGAAGAAATGTTGGTGATAATAAACAGTATCCTGATCTTAATATAATATCAAGCCATCCCCATACCCAGGATTAATCCTGGGAAGCATCACAGAATAAATTACTATAAAATTTCTCGGTAGATAAGAATTAATAAATGTGAGCTACGTTTTAGTTAATAAAAACAGACTACGAACAACCGAGCGAGCGCGGAGAGAGAGATTTTTGATGAGAGAGAGAAGAGAGAGACTTGAGAGCAATGCTACACTCTGAAACGCAATGCCGCCCTATGTCTTAAAAGTGAAATGAATCTTTTATTTATTGCGTAAATTAGCGTATCATGGGAGAAATGGGGGTAGTTCGAGTTATACAACGTACCGAGACGAAAACATATTATGGTCATCTCTATAGGGAGTATGGAGCAGAATGAACAAAGCCGCCCTTGTTTTCCGTTACAGGCCCGATCAAGGGACGATGAAAAAATCAGCTTAACTCACCTTTTCAAGGCAGGGTTTGAATAACAGCAAGTTCTGCTCGGACAAAAGCAAGTCTCTCCTCCTCTCTATGTTAAAAACATCAGTTGTAGTGGGAAGGTTCTCAAAGGACTTGATGCGGCATGGCGGGGATGGTCCCTATTGCACGTGTTTGCGCCCGGGATAAAGAAATAAGCTTAGCTAAATGACATTCTCAAAAATGTGGAAAACAACCCTCCCTTCAAATGGAAAAGGGTTTGGACGACTTAAAAAACACGTTATCTTTAAAATTTGGGAATCTGAACAACCAAAAAACATACATTTTCATAACATGATACACAGGTTCTGAGGTGAAACTTAAAATCAAAATATTACCACAATTATAATTGCATTTTTTTTTTTGATTTTTTACAACGACTTACATTACATTAAGGAAGATAGAATATATTATAATATATATATATATAGATATATATCTATCATATATAATCGATAATAGATATATTGATATATATATATATATAGATATATATAATTATATAT
>NC_061087.1:38784578-38817078 GCF_015104395.2 Macrobrachium nipponense | reverse complement strand
GGGCCTTTACCTTCCATGCTAATTCATTTATCAGCTGGTCTTTCTCTAACCTCTCTTTTTCAAGCCTTAAAAAGGCATTTTCATTCTTCATGATTACTTCCTCGAACTTTCGACTAGTATCCAAATGCGGTGGTGATTCTTCTTCACTATCCGAACTGTCATCATCTTCGCAGTCTGACTGACTGTCTTCTTCATTTTCCGAAGCGTCGCCTTCTTCGTTATCCGAAATATCGAGTTCGTCAATCTCAGAATGAACAACTTGGTTCTCTAGATTTCCAGCCTCCTCAAGACAGCCAGGGTTGTCCAAGGCTGAGAAATCGACAAAGAACCGAACCATACTAATGCCAAATCCACGAAGTGTAAATACTTCAGTGAATAGCACAACAGGTATGGCAAACAAAAACCACATAATCTCACTGGGGACTTGATGAACCGCGAATTCAAAGCACTGTGCAAGCACAACTGTAAGCAAACTTAGAAACATCTTTGTTTGTTATAAATCAACTCTCTCTCTGACTTATCATTAATTTTAAAAAAAGACGCGTGACGTTTCTGGATTCTGCTGGGATTCTTGCGTCATTGCTGTCTTCGGGAACGCTTGCTGATCCCCGGACACAGTTGATGTGTCTGGGTCCTGAGTCATTTTGGGCTCCACGGGAGCTGCTTCGGTCTTCAGAAGAGAGGAATTTCTGTGCAGTCCTCGGGGACCTTCTGAGCACCATGGAGCCATTCAGAAGAAAGGAATTTCTATGCAGTCCTCAGGGACTTTCTGAACACCCTGGAGCCAATCTTCACACACACACACACACACACACATCTATGTGAACTATATTTTTAGTAGAAAATAGCTGACAACTGATTCACGATTTAAGTCATAAATGAGAAAGCTAATTAGAATGTAAATTTATTATTGATATATTTCGTTACAAAAATATCAATTTGATATTGCCTCCTCAGTTCCTACTGGAATTTTTTTAATTTTTTTTAGGGCAGGATTACTGTCGACATTTTATCAGTATCTGCTCATACTTCAGTATGATATGGTTAAGATATTTTCAATTTAAAGTGTTTTAAAGTTAGAATTGCGAATTGATCAACATATTTTCTCTTTACTAGCATTAGCTCAGGGTTTAATGTAAATAGACTGATATATTTGTACTTTATAAGTATCAGGGCAGTCTTGAGTATAAATTGGCCCATACATTTTTACTTTATAAGTATTAGCTCTGGTTTTAGTATAAATCGACCTATACACTTTCATTTTATAATTATTAGCTTAATTGTAAGTATAAATTGAGCAATATATTTTCACTTTATAAGTATTACTAGCTTAATTGTAAGTATCAATTAACCAATATATTTTCATTTTATAACTATTAGCTCGGACACTAGTGTAAATTGACGCACATATTTTCAGTTTATAAGTATGGCTCAGGTTCTAACACAAATGAACCAGTATATCCAGTTTTACAGATTTTGTTTTACCTAAAATAAAATATAGTCCAGTATATTCTCACTTTACAAGTGCTAAATAAATTGAAACTCAGACGCGTTCAGATTCCAATCAGCTCAGTGCAGTTCCTAGAACCTATACGATACTTGTCATCCGAAAGTTTGTAACAAATGAGAGGGTATGAAAAACAAAAGGGGATGTATATATATATGTATATTATATATATATTATATATCTATATATATATATATATTAATATATATATATATATTCAACTTGTTCATTTTGGAAAATACTTGTCCTGAGGTGTGAATATATATACATATATATATATATATATATATATATATATATATATATATATATATGGGGCAAATTAGCTCCAGCATTCGTAACCTCGTGACGTCACACCTCAGGACAAGTGAACGGCATAGCGAGTGAGTAGTACGTAAAGACCACAGATGGCAGCATGTAAAAGCCTAACATGAATAAAAATAATAAAAAACATAATCAAAATAAGATAATGACTGAGAGAAGAATGAAGAGGGCAGGGCAGTATGGCATAGCGAAATGCAAAATGCGTCGTCCGTCGTCTGCAAGGAAAGAGAGATGTCTCCGCCCACTGAAGATAGGCCACACATCAGCTGACGAATGTAAATAATAATGATAATAATAATAATATCCTTTATTTCGGTTCAAGACCATATACAATGAACATACAAAATACACAGTAACATACACAATCTAGATATATGAGTCAACATGATAGGAAAAAATTAGTAATCGGCACTTATCCACAAAATAGCTGAGGTAGCATAAAAGATAGTAATCATAATACTGGTAATAGTAATAATGTTGGTGAGAAAAAAAATGCATTGAGAGTTATAGCAGTTAGTGCACAAATTATATAGCTTAAATTTCACTAGAGACCTTAGGTGGTTACAGTAGTTCTGGTCTAGAGCGCTAAATACATAAATTGAATGCATATATATATATATATATATATATATATATATATATATATATATATATATATATACATATACTATATACATATCACACATATATATACATATATATATATTATACATATATATAACATACCATACATATACATATACATACACATACATATATATACATATAAAGAAACTTTAACTTGATAGTAATCTCAGAAATAATGAAAAAATAAAATATCAGCAATAAATATAATAATGACAAAATCTGCAGATGACATCTTGCTAATACAGAGATTAAGTCCTGTAGGGGACAAAGGCTCATTTTCCATCTTTCCCCACAATTTAGATCTTCTTCTTGCTTCACTCCTTAGGATGCTTTGTATGAGCGAGTTGCCGCTGTTTCTCACTCGGGTTACCAGGCTGGACATTGTTCGCCTTACAATGATTTTTAAATTGTCCAGGTGGTTTTCTAAGAACATCTGTGTGGCGGAGTGGTAGCGTGGAGTGTTTGTCAGGCGTCTCAGAATGTCATTGTGCACAACAGTGATACATCTCATGGTCTCTCGGGTATAGTTCGTCCAGAGGGAACACCCATAGATACTGTAACAGTAAGAGCGGAAGAGCAGCAGTTTCACGTCTCGGTGACAGAAGGCAAACCTCCTTGCAATCATGTTGCCAGTTGCACATAGTTTACGACGCCTCTGTTCAATGTCTGCCGTATCTTTTAGATCGTCGGTAATAATGTGACCCAAATACGGAAATTCGCGCACAAATTCCAGCCGATGGTTTCCGAGGAAAATTTGTGGTTCTGCAATATGCTTAAGCGATCTCGGGAGCAGCGACATGCACTGGGTCTTGGTTTCGTTGTAGATTATATCAAATTCCTCTGCATATTGGCGGCAAGTGTCGATGAGTCGTTGGAGGCCATGCACTGATGGGGAAATCAGAACCATATCGTCGGCGTAACAGAGGTTGTTTATAGTTGTTTCATTGACAGTGCATCCGATTGGGAGTGAGTTCAGTTTGACATTCAAGGCATTCTGTGTACGTATTAAAACAGGTATGGAGAGAGAATGCCCCCTTGCCGAAGCCCGTTTAGGGAGCCGAAGGTGTACGATAATACGTTGCCCCATTTGACACAGAATTGCTGTGTGGAGAACCAGCAATGTAAAATGCCAATTAGATATAGGGGTGTGCCCCTTTTATGCAGCTTCAGGAATAGCTTCAGGTAGTTTACTCTGTCAAATGCTTTTCTCACATCTACGAAACACAGGAAAACCGGAGATGCTGATGATAGGTAGTAGTTCAGCAATTCTTTCAGTATGTAGATGCAGGTGTCGGTTGAGTGGTTTGCTTTAAACCCGAACTGGTTGTCAGTGGTGTGTAGAAAGGGGAGAAGTCTCACAAGAAGAACCGACTCAAGTATCTTCGATGCGATCGTTGTGATTGCAATTGGCCGGTAGTTGCCAGGGTCAGCTGCATTTTTCCTTTTAGCTTGTTTTTGATTAATGGTATCAAGTGAACTAAGAGTAGGAGTCTGGAAGAAACTGGTGAATTATGCCACGCATTGAATAAGGCAGCTAGCAAATGTAAATTATCGGATGGCAGAATTTGAAAGCCTCTGCGGGAAGACCATCACAGCCGGGCGATTTATTATTAGGTATGCTGTTTATGGTATCGCTGATGTTACCTGGCGTAATACGGTCTGCAAAATGAAATTGAATGGTGTCATTAAGGAGGTTATCTACCTCGCTTCGGGAATCCTGATCATTTATGCAATTCAGGATATTGTTGAAGTGATCACCCCACATCCTTGCGATAGCCTCGTCTCCGACTGCTTCCCCTACTCTCTGTGATAGCTTTTTAGTTTTGGGATTTAAGGACTGGATATATTTTCCAAAGACGAGGGTAATCACCAGATTCTACGTTTCTAGACATTGCATCGGCTCTTAGTTGTTTTTCATTTAACCTGCAGTGCTTAAGAGCAAGTTTGAATTGCGCTCTCGCCTGCCTCATTAGTAATGCAGTGTTGCCCTTCCCGGCGGGCTGCCATTTTGCCTCCACAGTAAAAAACATTTCCCGTGAGTATGTATACAGATCCTTAACCAAGTCATTCCAACCAGGTATATTACGAGAATTACCTTGACGAAATCTAAAGGCAGTCCTGCCCGAAGCAAGCATAGCTGAGATTATATTCGAATAGAATTCATTCAGATCCCTCTTGTGGTGGTCATTTCTGCATTTTGTGTTGGTACACAGTAAGGTCGTCAGCCGGTTGAATTATTGACCGCAACCTGGTTTCCGTGGTCGCCCTAAAGTATCTGGTTTTTTGTTGGTTTTTTAAACTCCCAGTTAACCGCTGGTGGGCGGTCAGTTAGTGGGTTCACGGTAGGGAGGGATGGGGTACTGAATGACACCTGTAATGGGATGTGATCGTAGCCCGTTGCAAGATCGTAGCGAATATTGCAGGTCATAATAGAATCATGAAGTTGTGGAGATGTGATGCAGTGGTCAGCCAGGAGGTGTAATTGCGTTCCCTCCGCTCTATTATGTACATATGAGTAGGAGGAGGAGGGAGGAGCAGCATTACATCGCTAATTTGGAGAGCATGATTTTGACAGAAGCGAGTAAGTTCATTATAAAATTGTTTTGTGGGGTGAGAATTAAGGTCCCCTATTATACAAATATGATCAGCAGGAGAATCTTGAATAATACTGTTGTAACTCCCCTAGGATCATGCAGTAATGATCAAAATTATTGTTATTTTCCATGGCATATAAACATTAATTATTAGGATTTTAGAGTTCCCTACTGTCACTTGAAGCCCAAGCAATCTGTCACTCCTGTAGGTCATCACCTTTTATCAAATTGTCTAACGATTTGTGCCACAGGAAAGAAAGTCCCCCTTTCGGACGACCGGCTATGATTTGATCTGTAACTTGCATCGATGAAGTCGAGAAGGTTCTGAAGTCTTCATGAATTGAATCGCAGATGGCAAGGTCATGTGGCCAGAGGAGCGTTTCTTGCAATGCAATGATGCCATTGAAATTTTTGCAGAGCATGTTTAGGAGAGGAATGTTCCGCTTGAGGCCAAAAATATTCCAAGAGATTATGTTAAATGATCCATGGCTACTCACGAAGATGGGAGATGAATGCGCTGATCATTTGGGTGGATGGGGGGTTATCCAGGGGGAGTGGGCGCAAGTTCACTCGCCGTGGGCGGCGGGTTGGCTGGCACTTGTGGTGGAAATGACCCTGGTTGGAGTGACAGTAAGTTCCCCTGGGGGTGGTTGGTCCGGATTAGGTTATATCTTGAAACTAATATATTAGGACCGAAATTCTCGCCTTTAAGAACGTCGAGGTGTTGAAATAGGCAGGTAATCCTGTAAGCCACTTTATGTTTATTTCTACATGGGAGTTCGTGAGAGATAAGTGGGTCAGAGCCAGTGAGAAACTTGACTCTCTCCACTATGGCGTCTAGCGTCACCGATGAGCGCAGATTGTGAATTGCTACGTGACATCTCTTCTCATGTGTCGGGCGAGGTGCAACTCGAATGTTGGGCTCCGGTCTAGCGGCCAAACGAAGGATCTCTCTTCTTTCTACTTGTTTGTATCTGCCAGCTGCTAGACCCCTCAAGATCACTCTCATCTGCATCTACGATGGGGGGTTGGCGGGGAGAGATAGGGTGGGGAGGATCACAAGGGCTGGTAATCATCACCGGAGGTCTATCTTCCACCGGAGGCACTGGGGAGGGAGGGGAGGTTGGGGGACCAACTGTCTCCTCAGAACGGCCTACAGGTGAAGGGGCACTTCCGTGTTGCTGGGAGGCGAGGAAAAACTGGATGCCGCATTCATAGGAGTTTGGTGGCTATCTGTGCGATTGTCAATCGATCCCTGCACTCCTTTGATAGCATCCCAGATCCGTGTGAGATCATTTGTTTCCACCGTTTTAAGACTGTCTAGGGAACCCTGCAGTCCTTTGATCACGTCCCAGATTCTTGATAATTTATCATTTGTCTCCTCGATTTTTTCTGAGTTTTTTCCCATTATTTCTGAGAGGGATTTTGCTGTTTGGAAGGCATTTTCTGCCGTGTTTGGTACACCGTGGGTAGGCTTAGGTCAGCGGCCCCTTTTGGAGGCAGATTGTAAGGGTCGTCGGCGTAGATTTCCACCGAGCAGTCCTTAGCACTTAGTGTATATGATATTTTTTTGTGTGAGGACAAGTTCTTCGCGGATCGCTCCTTGAGAATGCTCTCTGGTATCAGATCTTTGCATTTCGTATATGCAAGGTTGATTTCCTCATCGGAGAAGGCATCACTGACAGATTGAATAGCGGACTCGCAGCATATTACAATAAATTTATGAAAAACATTGATTTATATAACAAAATATGCATATTGCTATCGTAAAATATGGATATATATCACAATTTCATATTTACACAACATAAAAATAATAAAAACAACAAAATAAGCTAATGACGGAGGGGAACGAAGGCAGTAAGGCGGAACGAAATGAGTCGTCTGCTAGGAGAGTGAGATATCTCCGCCCACAGTGGCTGTAGGGCCAGAGTCTGGCCGAACGCTCAGCGCACTTCGGGAATATGCGGCCCGCGCTCTGGCGTCCCAGCCCGCCTCCCACCTTGCCCATGTCTCAGCCCCACCTCCCCACTGTCCTCACGAACCCGCAGCCACTGGACCAGCTCGCTCCCCATTGTCCCAGTACCCCTCTGGCCCTACCTTCCTCCACACCATCACACACCCCAGGGGCCCACCCTACACTCCGGCAACCTGTCAGCCCACCATTCCTCCAATGTCCCTATGCTCCAATAGTCCTCCAACCCAGAGTTAAAATATACAGGGTCTGCTCACAAGGCGGTACTAAAACTTATCCCCGCCTCTTGTGAAACGTCATCAGTTACAAAAGGACCATATCTTTATGAAACTATATTTACGATAACATTTTCATATAACTTTTTTTGCGATGGCGTTTTTTTTTATATAAATTTTCCTATTATTGCATGTTGCCGTTATACTACGTTAAAGTACAAAGAATGCTCTTTCAAATGATATATAGCACATTACAATTACGATTACTTTCAAACCCACAAGCGCGCACAGAAAAAAATATATACGCACATAAAAATGTGCAATTACTTCATCCGTCAACCTACATACATTCACGTTTCGTAGCGTATCTGACTAAGGGATGATGATAGAAAATAACTGAAAAATGGATTAGAAAGCTGATAAAATTTACTACATAATGCATAACTAAAATTGATAGGTGTTCTCAGAAATTTTCGAGGAATTCTAGGTCAAAGACGGACCAAAATTTTTAAATTTTATGCAAATATTTACCACATTTTTCTTACATAATTTTTCATCTTATTATGTTTTGCCATATACCATGTAAAAGTACAAAGAACGCCCTTTCAATTGGTATATAACACATTACAATTACAATTATTTTCAAACCCATAACCGCGCACAGAAAATATTATCTACACACGCAAAAATTATAAAAAATTAAGCGTTCGTGGGAGATTGAAATCTAGCCCCGCCCCTTGTGAAACGTCATCAGATACATCCAGCCAGATTGACGAATAACTTTTTGTACTTTTTTCGAAAATATTATAATCGTTTGAGGCATGCATAGTTAATACCTTTATGTATACAGTTTGTGTTATATGTAGACTTATGTGTTCGAAAGTATATTTATGTGATATAAAGTGCTAATGAGAAATTTGCTGGAAATGTGTTCCCTGTATCATTTTGTTCATCATTTATTCCTTTGATACCTTATATCGTATATGATGTAATTCTTATACTTTTGATATTGTTTTCTTTTTTGTGGCCAAGTCGTGCAAATGCAACTGCCATTTTTTACACTGCCTGTATCCACATTTTCTTTGTATTTATTGCATAACAATAAGTATTCACAATAAGATTTGGAAAATATAATTAATCTATCATTCTAACCTTTATCATAAAAAAAAAATTGCTTTTCAAAGTGAGGTATGAACACAGTGACAGAACTAAATACATTTCTTAAGAATTATTTAAAATCTTGATAATATTACTACCTGAGAAAGAGAGAGAGAGAGAGAGAGAGAGAGAGAGAGAGTTAAAAGAAGTGGACTTGAAGAGAATACAGCAAACCAGTATATAGGTAAGTAAATAAATAAGTAAAGAATAAACATATGAAGAAAGCTGGAGTAGCTATGTGTGTTCAAACTGGTATATTTTGTGCAATAAAACAATGTTTGGTGACTAAATGAGAGAATGGGTATTAAGAAAATCAAACTTGTGACCTCTACAGATTTTTTCCTCAAGATTTTATGAAAAACACCACGCGATATGGATTAAATGTATAAAAACTAAGGGTTCTTTAAGTAATTCAGTGGAGAAACACGGGAGTGTTACTCTTGTGATGTCACAGTATTAACTCCGCCCCCACTGCTGAGTTGAGCAAACCATGCGATATGGATTAAATGCATAAAAACTAAAGCTTCTTCAAGTAATTCAATGGAGAAGCACGGCCCGCTGGCCCAACCCATTGCAGTTTATGTAGATACTCAAGGCCTGGGGCTAGGATTGACGTCGTCACTGCTGGGGGCATTGCAGAAATCTCTTGCGCTAAAATATTTAATCTCGTTTCTTTCGTCTGTTCTTCATACTCTATCGATTTTATACTTCCAACTCAGGGTTGGTTTTTTATTTTTAATTATATTACGAGTCCTGCTACAAATCTGCGTTATAACAGATATTGCTGTGCTTCCCTTTTTTCACATTTATGCTACTTCAGCAATTTATACAGTACATGAACTGGGGCAGAACATTATATATTTACACCACCTTGTTATCACTCTGTAATGATAAAAACGATATAATAATAATAATGAAAATAATAAAAAAAGCACATAAAAACTTAAGATTTTATTAAAATAATTTAATCAATATTCTCAGACCATTATCTTTGAAAGGATTCAGGGAAAAGCATATTTTCCTTTTGTAACATTATAATAATTTTTTTGTGAAATTACAAGCAATTCATAGATTCCTTTCAATATTGCTTCAGCAATTAAATGATGAATATAAATATAGCAAGCATGAGAGAGAGAAAAAAATGATAACTAAAAACATGTGGGACTAATAGATTAGCAGTTAATTCATTTAGTTCAAGGTCTTTCACAGATATTTTACAAATATATAGGTCCAAATGGTACAATACCAGACTAAGATTGAGGTTGTTTTTATTAGTGATTTGTATAATTGCTGATTCCAGTAAAATTCTTGAAACATAATCATTAGACTTAGCAATTACAGAGCTCTCGCCCCAATTTATACCATGAGATTTTTTGCTCAGATGGATAAATAGTGCATTTGAAGTCTGGGCTGCTCTAACTGAATACATATGCTGCTTAATTCGTACATCTTTATGTTTGCTTGATTGACCGACATAAAAATGGGCAATCCTTACAAGGAATTTTGTTAATGATGTTGTTATTTGTTACGGGACTATTCTTAATTAGCATATCTTTCATGGTATTCTTATTAGAGAACACAACATTAACAGTAAAAGATTTAAAAATTTATTTTATGGTTTCAAATCCACGAAAGTAAGGCAGGCTAAGTACATTTTTAGGGGTTTCTTTTTCATTATTAATAGCACTATATAATTTTTTGTGAACTTTTTGATAACTTAAATTATATGAGGTAGGTAGCAGCGATCATTTCCTAACTTTTTTATGCATTCTATTTCTTGGTCAAGATATTGTGGACTTGTAATCTGCAAAGCACGTAAGAACATGGAAGATAAAATTGAAATCTTAATATTAAGATGGTGGCCAGGATAAAGATGTACATATGTTATGGGGAGGAGTTTTCTTCTTTCTTAGGAAGAAGAAAACTCTTCAACAATTTGCTTGCATCGCTTACTTTGGATGAAGATATCTCCTCACTCTCTCACACAGTATTTGTATCAACCACCATATCTATTTCAAAGGCAGGTGATGAATAAACTCATGTTTCCCTAAAATACATTTATTATTTCCCTAAATGTTTATAAAAACTTCCACCTTAACTTCAGGTTAGCCGACCAAGAATTGTTTGAGGATTTATCTTAAAAGGGCTTTTTTCAAAAGCACTTAGGATTTATATGCTTGTGGTGATTGTGCCGAGTCTATCTCTAAAGTACTTTCACTTATAAGTCGATACTTGGACTTATGTTAAGAGTTCTAGAGTCACTGTCACTTGTGGATAATGTCCACAAATGGCTATCGAGGTCAAGTTCGCACCACCACAATCTCAACACTCCCCTATAGAATCTCTGGCCCTTGTCTGCTCCCATTCCTTCGTACAAACAATTTATATGGGGTCTATTGGTTGGTCGCCTATTAACTATTAATTTCTTTACTTTCATCTGAAAAATAGTTCCCTTTTCATTTTAATTCGCTTGCTGCTTTTCCAAATACATTTTGATCACGGCTGATGATGTTATGCTAAATAACTCGGAAGAGGTCACTATGTGAGGTCGAGCCATGCGGTGTCCGCCGAAGTGGCACCAACTGCTTTTAACCTTTGATCTCCGCTTACTGGGAGCAAATAACACGTTTAATGAGTAACATTTGTTATTCTTATTTCCTCTCACGTTTCTCTCGTCAATTATCAAATATTCTTGTATATGCCCTTCGATTATCACTCGTTATAGTCTCTCTCGTTATACATATGTTACATCATTTGTGGGTTTCATATAAATACTGAATTTACATTAGAAAGATTCTCTATGTATTAATACATCTAGGAAAGGGATGACATTGTTATTTTCAATTTCAACGGTGAATTTTATGGATGGCACTAAATTATTCAATTTAGACAATGTAGTGGACGATGAAGATTGGGTGCGGTAGAAAGATGACTACAAACATTAATGTTGCCGAGCTAGAGGCAGTGCTCAAAGGAATTAATTTTGCACTGAAATGGAATCTGCATGAAACTGAAGTAAAGTCTTACTCTGCATTGGTGGTTGGGTGGTTGAGTCTGTTTGTAGCGAGAAAAGTAGGTCCCTATGTTACGAGAGGTTCAATTCAGAGGGTGGTGTAGAGTTGTGACTGGTGTCAGTCAATTGACCTTGCACCGGTAAGACATGATCCTGGGAAGTTAAGGGTCCAGTCAGATTTGAAGAGATTGGCTATTGATGTGACATGTTATAGAGGAGGAACGTACTTATCCGTAGTGGACTGTGGGGCTTTGTCCATTGTATGTGTGTGGTAACTATTGTTCTCATCAAGTGTAAGCTGGCTAGAGAGTTTAAGGCGAGTTCTCCGTACATTTATATTTAAACCACACACTAGCATTCTCTTAATGCAAGTAACAAAAACAACAACTATAACATGGTTGCTACAATATGGACTGTGGGAGTTACAATGCTGTGGTAATAAATTCAAAATCTTCTCCATGTATCTCAGCTGAAAACCACCTAACATTATAAAATTACAGCTGTCCCTGAGCCCCGGCATCCTAACCCGCCTCCCCACCGTCTCCACACCCAGGCAGCCCTAGCTACCTAGCCATCGGCCCCACACCCCAGTAGCCCAAACTGCCTCTACACCATACCCATGCCTTGGTAGCCCTATCTGACTCCCCACCATCACCCCTACTCTGGCAACATAACTCACCTCCCCACCGTCCCTGGCGGCACCAACCTGCCTCCACAATGTCCCCACGCTCTAGTGGCCCAACCTTGCTCTCCACCCTCCAGCACCCTGGTACCCCTGGACAGCAGGTACTCTTTTGCTTCAGCCCAAGAGAGTACAGGATCACTTGCTCCATGTACACATGAAGAGGCGGATACTTACGCATTGATACATGCATGCCACACTGCTCAGCAGTGCCTCTATCGGATTCTTGTTCGAACTGTAGATACAGATGTGGTAGTTCTGGCAGTGAAGCTATCTCTGTCACTGTTAAATGAAGATAAAATTTAGTTAGCCATCGGGACAGGCAAAAACCTCCGTTTCTTGGCCACTCAGGAGACAGATTCATCTCTGGGTCCAGGCATGGCATGTGCACTGCCAATGTTTTGTGCCCTCACGGGGTTTGCCACTGTGTCCTTTTTTGTAGGACAGGCTAAGAGAAGTGCCTTGGTAACATGGAACACTATCCCAGAGCTCACTAATTCACTGCTGATTCTGGCTGATGCTCCAACAGAAATTCCAGAGGAGGCAATGCAAGTCATCCAGAGAAATGTGGTCCTCCTCTATGATTGCATCAGCACACAGAGAAGTGAACAAGCCAAGAAAGAATATGTTTGCGAGGAAGATTTCAGTGCAGTGTATACCACCCTGGAACAACATATCATAAGGGCATTCTTCCAGGGTGATCATGTCTGGGGTCAGATGTTGGCTGCACAGCCACAGTTACCTACACCAACAAGCTGGGATTGGATCAGGGATGAAGAAGAGTGTTCCTATGAGCCACTCTGGACCACACTTCCTGAAGCTGCAGAAACATGTGAGGAGCTGGTGTCATGCGGCTGTATGAAGGGCTGCATTAACCAATGCAAGTCAAAGGCAGCAGATTTGCGCTGTACTGCCCTCTGCTTCTCTGAAGGACAATGTGTGCAAGATTGACTCATGAAGGAACCACTTTTGCATTACATGCTGTTGTTTTGTAAGGATTTATTGCATCTGGCTACATGTCACACGCTGTTTTCTATGACATGAGGGGACCTTTTGTGAGTGAGTTGTAGAATAATTTCATATCTTCATATGAATGTATGATTTCAAAAACGTTTATTTCTATAAAGTAAAACTTCCATTATTATCTCCTGTTCTTTATAAAACTAAATTTCCAGGAAAAAACGTTTCTTGTCTATGATTTACCTAATACAAATGAAATACTCTGATGCATTTCTGATGAACATCTACCCAGAAAGAGCCTTATTACACACTTGCAACCCTATTCCCCGAATCTCGCCCATGATTTATGGCGGCCATTTTGGAAAATGGCTGCCACGGCTGACACAGGCATAATCTCAATTGCCCCAATATCTGAAAGTTTTAACAATATATAACTCTACATATGTGCCAAATTTCATTCTTTTATCACAAAATGAACAATTGCTTAACTATGCCTCTTCATTATTCAAGACCTGGATTACTGTTCATTCTGTGCTGTGCTGCCTGAATAAGAAATAAATTGAACCCCATAAGAAGACAAGTTTCCTGATGGCCTTGAATTAAAATGTAAGACGAATTAATCTGCGCATAACCAATCAACTTTTATTTTCAATGATATCCATAACAAACAAAGAATTGGGTGTATTGAGAGTGTAGTACTCCATTACAAGTTATACCGATTTTTTTACATGTATTGTCTAGTAAACAGATATCTTGCCGACGATTAAACCTCAAGAAATTATCTTTCCAATATATGTGGAAGTTGTATGGATGGCTTTGTGAATCACAGTTCACATCCCACCAGCTAAGGAGACATCTGGCAATTCCACAATTCAATATGTTCTAGAAAATAAAATCTGCAGTGATATAGGCAATATCCAATATTTTTAGAAAAAATACTAAAACCTCGAAAGGCGATATGAAAAAAAAAAATCTGGAAACCGAAATGTCAGTTTCATGAAAACATTAAACCTCGCAGAGTAAAAGGTACACTCTTTAACTAATTAGCTCACTGACTGCGAAATTGAAATAAGGTAAGATGAAAGAAAAAAAAAAATTAAGGAAAGAGGCCTGAATCATGACAATTTCGTGCGACTTTCCTAACTTGTAACCCTGTCTACAACAATAAGAACAAATTTTCAAAATGGGAAAATAACGAAAAGTGTGTGGTTGGGGATGCCCTTAAACACCGGAACTCGAGCAAAATGCTGTGGTAGGGCTTGGTATAAAGCAAGTGGCACAGTTCAAGTTTTAAGAGAAATATTATAAGGTCACCACCTGACGTCAGTCAGCAAAATGACCTTGCTGCCAAAAAACAGCGCAGATACTCGTTGCAATAATGCTATGAAATGTAATCAGTCTATGAGATGCTGTTAACAAAAATACGAAATAGAAAATAACCGAAAAATACTGAAAGGTGGACCTGCCAAGTTATGAAAATAAATGCACAAAATTCTTAATAGATTCTTTATACATCCTGTCTTCTTTCACAGATATATGAAGCAATACTACATAGAAGTAAATATCTTGAACAGTGTTTTAGGAAAGCGATAAATCTATCTTTATGTACATCTGGAGGAGTTGAAGACCACCCTGCAAGAGCATTTTCTGAATGTGGGGAATTAAATAGACTATCATTTTAAGGGTAATACCCATTTGAAAAACGTATTCTAAACTTAGCTGATAATGAACTACAGATTATGGTTACAAGACTCTTAATTAATTTTGATCTGATCATCTAAGATGCCAGTTTATTCAGTCTTTAATCTTCAAGATTTTGTATTCTGTTAAACGGGGTATTGGTCATTTCATCAATGAAGAAGAGTTATCCGGGCCATCAGTCTACTGGTAGATCCATCAGCAGAAGTGAATAACATTTTCATGCACATGATAACTTACGAACATAATGCCTGTCAGTAGTGAATCTATGAACATCCCAGAATTGAATAAAGTAACGGAACAGTGACTAGATCTACTTCCTTAGTATTGTTGATTTCATCTCTTCCTTGCATAATTTTCAGACATTTTCCTGCCTTCTTTATCACAATTTACCGGATGAATTTGATTCTGGTCTCTCTCCTGAAGAACCAAGTAGGATAGATGATTTTCTTCGGAGCATTTCCTTGCTTTTTAGCGACCACCACCTCCAGCAGAAGGAAAACGCAGGAGGCGAGGACTCCGCACCCCAAGAGACCGAGCAGCGTCATGATGGAGCTCAGTTCAATAGGTGTCACTTCCAGGGCGTCGCAGTGAGACCTTGTGGCCTTCGACTGACGCAAGAGTTTTCTTGTAATGCCGGATGAGTGCAAATGCAAGATCCTGCCAAGAAAACGAAATGTGGGTTCATAAGTATATATAAATGTTTTAAAATAAGTCTAGACTATTTCACAGGTGTAAGACGAAAACAAAAGATACTTTTTAGGGTCCACATAATGTTCGTTTTATCTTAAAGTAAAAGAAAATGATTGGGATGGCTGTTTGTCCGTCCGTCGGCACTTTTTCTGTCCGCTCTCGCATCTTAAAAACTACTGAGGATATAGAGCTGCAAATTGGTATATTGGTCATCCATTCTCCAATTCTCAAGAACCAAATTGCAGTCTTCTAGCCTCAGTAGTTTTAATTCTGTTTAATGTTACAGTTAGCCATGATCTTGCGTTTGGCACCATTATAGTTGGTGCCAACAACGCAGGCCACCACTGGGCCGTGGCTGAAAGTTTCATGGGTCGAAGCTGATAATTTCATGGGCAGTGGCTGAGAGTTTCATACAGCATTATACATTGTACAGAAAACTCGATTACGCCGAGGTTTCTTCGGCGCAATGCTTACTTGTTTAGTTTTCTTTATGAATATTCAGCGTCAATTATCTCGACTGCTTTTGAATAATACAGCCAAGAAATTACATTGTTGTGTGAAATACTTTCTTTGCGCAACAATTATTCATATCAAACACAAAATTTCATACAGACTTTAAGTAATTATTTCGTTTGCAAGGATAGCAAGATTGGCAACCATACATTAGGGGAAACTCAATTGGATAGCGGTAACAAGAATAATTTAAAGTGGATATTAGTATAATTAAGGAGTAATATAAATAAGCTGATTATCATCTGGCTGGATTAATATCATTGGTATCCAAAAATAAGACATAGTGTTCTAAAAACTGTTCCATCTATTAACAGACAGGACTCTTGTAACAAACCCCATACCAGACATATCAAATTAGTGTTCAAATTTGTGCCAACTAAATGTTGTAAGTGAAATCAAACAGGCCGTGTAAAAAAAAAAGAAAAAAAAAAGCTGCCTATATCATATCAACTAAACCAAAACTACATCACAGTACATAAGGAAAATAAAGTGGAGTTTTGATCTTATGTAATCTCATCACCCATATTTATGCATTGTATATCGAACGAAGTTATTCATGGTGTGCTTAAAATAATTGCTGAATGTAATGTACAAAATGAGAATACAGTAACAGCAGCAGTTACTATGTTCACTAGATATCGTAACATGATAGCAATGTAAAACTAAAAGCAACATCCGTTAATTCATGGTAAAATGAATTAAAGAATCGTGCAGACGATGTAATTTTGTAAACACCAGGTGTAATTTTACTTGTTGACCGAAAATGATTATGAATCCAGTAATTCAATATATTTCGGGGAATTCACATCCACTAGTTTCCAATATTCAGTTAAATTACTCATGCACACTGTCTTATTATTACCAAAGGCAAAGTAGGTGCATGAGCTCTTCTTTACAGAAACATCGTTTTGTGCTTAAGTTCATCGGTCGTCCGTTTTAGTTTTCTGTAAAAGAAAAACATTGTTATGGCTTTGTCTGTCCTTCCGCCCCCAGTCCTTGAAAACTACTGAGGCTAGAGGGCTGCAAATTAATATGTTGATCATATACCTTCCAGTCATCAAACATGCCAAATTGCAGCCATCTAGCCTCAGTAGTTTGTATTTTATTTAAGGGTAAAGTTAGCCATGATCTGTCTCTGGCACCGTTATAGGTGCCGACCAACACACGGCCACTATCGGGCAGTGGCTGAAAGTTTCATGGGCCGAGGTTGAGAGTTTCATACAGCATTATACGCTGTATACAGAAAACTCGATTGTGCCGAAGAAACTTCGGTGCATTTTTGTCTTGTATATATGAAGGACGAGGAACAATAATGTTATGAAGTTTAAGCAAAGCGATTGCAGTCATTGTGACAGCTAAATAATTCAGTCGCACTTCGTATAAGTTGACATAACCTCAAAACACTGATGATGCCACTTTTGGCGCCCTGTCGCCATGTTTGTTTACGTCGCCAATGGCAGACCTCAGCTCAGTCTTGAGGCGCGTTATTTCGCAATGTATGTATGAATACTTTTCAGTATGTACAAACTTGTGGTTTCCTTAATTTTAAATGATAATTTTGAATATCGGTAAATTAGAACAAACTACAAAATAACCGATAACGGTGGGTGCGGTAGTGGGTGGGAGGTTTGCTGAAGAAACAGGAATAGTTTTTTTTTTTTACTTCTAAATTATGCCTCAAAAACTAAGGGACGCTTTCTATGCACATGTGTGCTATTTATATGCGGGCAAAATATTGCACCCTGCAACATTCATATTTCATCTCTAATCGTTATACATAATTATATTACATTACATTAAAATGTTAATGTTTTAACGCAGAAAGTAATGTGTTGTACCGGACACTAATTATAATAATAGCTCAAATATTAAAAGAGTTCAGCAATACATACAGTATTCTCCTTATTACAATGTAATTTACAACCATTTCCCTATTTCTCTCTTTAATTCTTTCATTCATATTATTATCAACATCTTTTCAATTTGCACCCTAGGAAAAAGTTGACATTTACCAAATCACTCTAACTTCATAAATAAGAAAATAATTCATTAATAAGTAGAAGGAAAAATACTAAGTACGCTTCTTGCTCACACTCTCGCACTCATTCATACGTCTTATCATTAAAGTACCTTCGGATATAATGGAAATTTTTACGATATCTGCGGAAGAACGTGTCTTATTTGGCCAGTTAACAAATAATATCTACCTATTCAGTGCCTGAAAGTGTCCATACGTTAGCACTTAACTGGTTTAAGAAATGGAATGGAATATACAATAGAGTTTAGGCCCAAAGGCCAAGCACTGAAACCTACGAGAGTAGATAGGTTTGAAAAGTGTAACAGAAGGAAAACCTCGCTGTTGCACAATGAAATGATTGTAAGGAGAGGGTGGAAAGCAAGATGGAAGATAATAGGAATGGAGGTACAATAAAAAGAATGAAATAGGCTGCAGCTAGAGGCCTTGAAAGGACGCTGCAAAGAACCTTTAGTAATGCCTTACAGGTACCCTGTGAGGTACCACTGACGGGACTATCCACCTCCGGGGAACAGGTTTAGGCGGAGGAGGCGTCATGGGTACAGGGATATGCAAACTACAACGAGATATCTGCCCTAGGTGGCACCACTAAAAATGGCGAGGAGTCTGTCATCAGAACAACAAAGCAGATGATGTAGACTTGGAAGTAGGGATGTAAGGTTCCAGAGAAATTGTCGAGCATACTTTGACTAAGTGATCGGCAATGGTACCCCTTGATGATGGCCCTCGTTGCACCACAAGTGGAGATCATAAAGGTATTGTTATACTAATCCTTCTATAGTTCAAATGATAGGTATAATCATTGACCATGAGAGTGCTTTCCTGGCCTAGATATATGGAAGCTGTTGGAAGCAGCCGGCGTATCAGTAAATGTATCAGAAACAATATCGATCTTAATGTCCGACGTGGTCTCGCTGAGTCAGTAGTCTTCACTTCGCTATTTACGAAAGCTGTTGTCACTCAACATTTCCTGGTTTTGTCACAGAGTCCACACCCTTAAAGCTTTTGAAATTTGATAACAGTTTTCATCTCTAGTATTTAGTTGACGCCAGCCATGCTCCAAGATAAAACACAAGCATTTCAAACGGCAGCCTAGTTGCAAATCGCTGACGTAATAGAGCAACTGCAAAGATTTTGTGAGGCGCGTTCCCGAGTACTTTCAAACAAATGACTTCTTGTTCTTAGCCATATAAACCATCATTATATCATCCGGGATTTTCTACCTATAGTACTTCTCTGCTGTTAGAGTAATGCCTTGATCTATTGGTTGAGGGACGTCAGCCAGTACAGCACTTTTCCATTACGATTTGTTGACGCTGAAATGCAAATGTGCTTCGTTGCAGAGCAGGATAACATTTACCCCGTCTAGAAGAATACCAGATTGTTTTATTTCATAGCAAATGGTTTTTTTTGATATAGATACCAGTTGTGAACCAAACCTATAGAGACCACCCATTCACACGGAGTCTATTAACCATCCCACTAGGATACCGTGGTCGCTTAACAATATGCAAACACAACAGGTTTTAGCATAATATGAATCCACCGGTAAGCAGACCCAAAGAAAATTCACTTTGTCGGATCATTTTTATTCTCTCCCAGATGAGGCTACGTTGTTAACCACTAAGCTACAGGATTCAAATCTCAAACAGGACATACGTCGGCAAAATCTGGTTTTAGGTGTAAATCTGAATTAGCTGATATTATATATGATTATTATTATTATAATATATATATATATTTTTTTATATATATATATATATATATACATATATATAAACAGCTAATTCAGATTTACACCTAAAACCAGATTTTGCCGACGTATGTCCTGTTTGAGATTTGAATCCTGTAGCTTAGTGGTTTTATACATATATACGTGTGTGTATATATATATATATATATATATATTCTTATAGTATAAGTTTTATAATGCAATTATAATTGTGGTAATACGATTAATTCACCTCAGAACCTGTGTATCATGTTATGAAATGTATGTTTTGGTGTGTTCAGATTCCCAAATTTAAAGATAACATGTCTTAAGTGATCCACACTTTTCATTTTTAAGTACGTAAGACAGAGAGAGTGAAAGCTCATAAGCCGTTTGAAGAGGGTTGTTGTCACACTTCGAGAATGTCTTAGCTAAGCTGATTTCTTTATCGGCGCAACAAGTGAGTAAGACCTCCCAGGCCGCACTGTTATTAAACCCCTTGAAAATAGATGAGTTAAGCTAATTTTTTATCATCCCGGTCGGGCCTGTAACGGAACAAAGGAACCTTATTCATAGACATATGTGAACGCAGTAAAAGAGGCCCTGTATTAGATACCCCTATAGAGATGACGTAATATGTTTTCATCTCAGACGTGTACACTGAGATACACCCATTCCCCTGATATGCAGAGTTACGCATATAAAATATTCATTCGCTTTTGAGGCAGAGCGGCGTGCGTTAGAGAGTCTCTCTCTCTCTCTCAAAATCTCTCTCTCTTGCTCGCTCGGTTGCGAGGCTGTTTCAGTAACTTAACGTAACGAGCTGGTCACTCAAAAGGGATCACTCTTACCTTTAGAATATTCATGCGTTTAGTATTTGTAATGAAGGGTCAGGTGTTCTGTCTGTAGTGAGGTAAGTAATAACCAGGTACTTGAACAAACTGTGCCCCTAAGTAAAAAGGGTATCCCAGACCCAGGAATAAAAAGGGTCTCTTGTACTAGCAAGTACAATGGTAAGTGTGTAACCAGATACTTGGCAATTTGGGTTAACAAATATTAATGGTGTCCAGACACAGACCTTTGACAACTTCGCGCACCAAGTATTAATGGTATCCAAGACCCAGATACTCTGCCCTACTTTCGTGCACGTATTAATGGTGCCCAGAGACCCGGGATATTTGGCACTTTATGTACAAGTATCAATGATCCCCAGAAACCAGGGAGGAAACAAATCACATTATCACTCTAGCTTATACGGGTGGTGTTAGGAATATATTTGTTAGAAGAGTGACCATATATTTGTTTTTGCATTTTATTGTAAGAATTGTATTTGAGAAAAATGGCTCCATTCGATACTCAGGAATTTTTAGCAGCCCCTTCCATCCAAGTGTTATCTGAAACTACTCTGACTAAGGCACAGTGGAGTGCTCTAGCAGTAGCATGTGGTTGTCATGTGTCTATACTCTGTTTTTTTCCATCTGTCCATCCGCCTGTGGTGTTTTTGTATGGTAACACTGCGTCCCGGGCTTTAGATAGTTACGCAATGTGTAAGTTTTAGGTAAATAAAAGGATATCTGGGTGCACATTTGCAACTGAAAAGTGTTTTGATAATTTACTGTATGCGAATTACACCGTTAATATTCAAAATAGGATATTATTATAATCGTTGATTGTAAGCTGAATGTAACTATCTAAAGCCCGAGACGCAGTGTTACCATACAAAAACACCACAGGCGGATGGACAGATGGAAAAAAACAGAGTAGTAGCATGATAAAAGCACAAATCAAATGCATTGTCATGCAAGCATTGATAGACTCTGGTAGAATAACTGATGATGATGAGTAGAACTGGCTCAAGAGTTGTTGAATGTAGCACTGGCTGATCTTATAAATAAGCAAGTAGAAAAGAAAGAGAAAAGTGATGCAGAGTTAGAACTCAGACGCATAGAAAAAGCAGAAGAAAATTTGATTAAGCTGAAATGCAGGCTGAAAGAAAGAGAGAGAATAGACCAGGGAAAACAAGAAAGAAGAGATAGAGAAGAAGAAAAAGAAGCAGAAGATGAAAGGCAAAGGATAAAAGAGGAAAGAGAAATTGCAAGACATGAAAGGGAGATGGAATTGATAAGAGCTAGATCCACATTACCTGCAACACCGTCTAACCCTAACCATGGTAATCAAGACCCTGCATTTGATGTAGTAAGAGTGCAGAAGTTAATCCCTAAGTTTACTGAAGAGGCTCCAGATGAGTTCTTTGATCACTTTGAGAAAGTGGCTTCAGGTATGGGATGGCCAGAAGATAAATGGTCAGTTTTGCTACAAAGTGTCTTGATTGGTAAAGGGAGAAGTGCTTATCTAGCCTTAACAGCTGATCAGTTGTACAGACTACAAAGTGCTCAAACATAAATGGTGCTACAAGTATACCAGTTTGCCCCAGAGTACTACACTTGAAAGATTCAGAAGAAACTTAAGAAAGGATGAAAAGTAACTTTCTTGGATTATGCTTATAAAGTGAAAAGGAAAATGTTTTAAAAGATGGTTGGAGGCAGCTAAAGTTACAACTTTTGAAGAGTTAGAAGAGTTAGTTGTTAGAGTCATATTTTAAAGGTATTCCTGAGCATATAAGAGCCTATTTGAGAGAGATAGAGGTTAAAAAACTTGACAAAAGCTGCTACACTGAGTGAAGACTGCAATATAATTAGTAGCAGGCGCAATTATAATGTCAAGTACCAGAATCAACCACGCCCAGGTTTTAAATCTCATCCAGGTTTCAGGAACAATTTTATAAATGGGAAACCTACAAGTAATAATACTCCTCAGCAAGCTAATGTGAAATCCTCATCTAATTTTGCAAGACAGTTGCAAAAGCCTAATGTTGTCTGCTTCAAGTGTGGAAGAGCAGGACACTTCAGTCAAGAGTGTTATTGGAATTATCAGCACAGTCCAAGCCTGTTGGTCAGGAAATAGTAAGAGGTGACCAGGTCAACACAGACTGTTAAGAACAATGTGGGAAGAATCCGACTACAGGGAAGACTGAAACTAAACAAGCTGAGTGTTTAGCAACCAGAGGATGTAACTTCAAGCAGTGAGTGGCTGAGCAGTGTGGAGGCTTTTAGCCATATATCTATGAGGGTACACTGGCCACTCAGGAAGAGAGTGTGCAGGTACCAGTCAAGATTTTACGTGATACAGGGAGCAACCATAGTGTGGTGTTTACCGTGTGCTCACCCAATGTTGGAGAAGAATCTCACTGGAGATTCAGTTATTTTGAAGGGTATAGGAGGAGAGGAAGTAACTCCTATATGCCGCTTACACCTGTCCAGTGAATTGGTGACAGGGAATGTTGATTTTGCTGTAAAGGACTCACTGGCTGTGGAAGGTGTACATGTTCTGTTAGGAAATGAAGTTGGTGGTGTTCCATTTGTTCCTTGTCCTGTAGTGACAGACAAACCATTGAGGATTAGTCCTACGGTAGAGTTGGAGAAGATAACCCCCACCTGTTCCTAGTTGTGTAACTACCAGAAGTATGAGGAGAATTACGACTGTTGGTGAAGAAACTGAGGATTTGCACGCCCAAGATGGATCAAGTGAAGGATCTTTGAACTTAGAACAATTGTTCCAAGGGAGTGATGCCTCCCGTGGAGCTGACTGAGAAAGGATTTCCCAAGAAAATGAAGAACCCGTTGTTCCTGAAGAGACTCCGAGTAGTCAAGGTGTTCCTGAAGATAGTAGTGAAACTGCAGTAGCTGAGGTAGCAGATATGGATAGTTCAACCCTTGAAGTTGGGACTGGTAACAAGAGAGAGCTAATGGACTTGCAGAAGAGGATGCATCGTTAGCTGATTTGTTCTTCAGAGTTGTTGATCAGGAAGAGATGCAACAAACTCCTACCTGTTTTTTATCTGAAGGAAGGTTTGCTGATGAGAAGTATAAACCTTCAGATATACCCGGAAATGCTGAATATGGCGAATATCAGCAGATTTTGATTCCATGGCCATTGAGAAAGCAAGTGGTAGCGGTAGCTCATGAATCTGGACATATGGGAGTCAGGAAGACTGTGGAGAAGGTCATGAGATATTTTTTCTGGCCTGGACTTCATAAGATGTTAGCAGTTCTGTCGAGAGTGTCATACCTGCCAGATAGCTGGAAAACCTAATGAAACCATTCAGAAATCCCCCCTACAAACCTATAGAGTAGTTGAGGGGAACCCTTTAACAAGGTAATAATAGATATGGTTGGACCGCTTCCGAAGACGAAGAAAGGAAATGAATATCTGTTGACATTAATGTGTCTGTTACCAGATATCCTGAAGCGATCCTGTTAGAAACATATCTGCCAAGATAGTTGCTGAGAAACTATTGGAGTTTTTCTCCAAGTTTGGTATATCAGAAATTGTACAAAGTGATAGAGGAACGAACTTTACTTCCAAGTTATTCCAGGATGTGATGAACTTATTAGGGTGAAAAACAACAGTTATCAACCACTTATCATCCAGAAACCCAAGGTGCTTGGAAGGTTCCACCAGACATTGAAAAGTATGCTGACAAAGTATTGTTATGAGTCAGGAAGAGAATGGGATGTTGATTTACCCTTAACTGTTATTTGAAGTTAGGAATGCTTATCAAGAAAGCATGGGATGTTCACCTAATGAGATGATTTTTGGGGAAGAGAAGTGAGAGGACCTTTGAAGATTCTTGCAGAAAATTGGGTAGAAAATAAAGAGGAAATCAAAGGAGAGTATGTGAAGAACTTAAGGCAAAAGGTTGGAAGAGATTAGAAAATTCTCTTTAGAAAATCTGAAAATGAGTCAAGAGAAAATGAAAGGAACTATGACAGAAAGACTAAGCTAAGAGTTTTAGTATTGGACAACAAGTGTTAGTGTTTCTCCCAGTCAAGAGATTTCCCCTTACAAATAAATTTTCAAGGTCCCTACAGGATAATTGAGAAGTTAAGTGATAGAACTTATGGGATTGAAACACCAGAAAGAAGAAAACGACAGAGGAAGATACATGTGAACCTTTTGAAACCTTACTTCTCATAAACTAGAACTGAAACTGTGTCAAATCAATACAGACAACTCATCTACAGAAGACGATGACGGCTATGAATTGGGAGCTGCAAGCAAGATGAATAATTCTTCATTTTGGAAAATTTGGAGGATAAACTGAAAACATCTTAATGTTGAACAAGTTGAGGAATTGAGTGAAGTGATTAGAAGCTTCACAGAGATTTTTGCAGATGTACCCAGACGTACTAATCTGACCAAACATGAAATCAAGATCAAAGGAGATGGAAAATCGTTCAAGCAAAGAGCTTATCGTTATCACCTTATTATCGAGATGTTCTGAAGAAAGAAGTTCAGTATTTGCTGCAACAAGGATTAGCAGAACCCAGTTCAAGTCACTTCAGTTTCTCCAGTGTGTTAGTGAAGAAACCTGATGGCTCTTTAGGATGTGTACTGATTATAGGAAACTGAATTCCATAAGTATGGCTGACAATTATCCCTTGCCTCTTATAGATCAGTTACTTGATAATATTGGGCAAGCCAAGTTTGTTTCCAAGATAGACATATTGAAGGGATATTATCAAATACCCTTAGATGAAAATGCGAAGTTGCTGTCAGCTTTTATACTCCTTTTGGATTGTATCAGTAAACTGTACTTCATTTGGTCTGATGAATGCACCGCCACATTTCAACGAGTGATGGATCAACTGCTAGGATCTATAGAAGGAGTAGGTGTATACCTTGATGACATTGTCATTTACTCTACAACATGGGAAGAACATCTGCAGGTCCTGAAGAAAGTTTTCAAGAAACTACAAGAGGCAGGACTAACAGTCAACCTAGAGTAGAGTGAGTTTGGGAAGGCGACTGTTCAGTACCTTGGGTTTGAAGTTGAAAAGGCCTTCTCGCTCCGGTGAATGCTAATGTGGAAGGTATCCGTAAGGCTAACCACCCCCCCCCCCCCCTACTACTAGGAAGCAACTACAAGATTTTTGGGCATGGCTGGATTCTATCGTCGTTTCTGTCCAAATTTCTCAGCCGTAGACCTCCCTTGACAGACTTAACTAGTCCCCAAAAGCTAAGTTTGTTTGGACTCCAGAGTGTCAAGAATCCTTTGAGAAGGTAAAAGCCATTTTAACTTCAAGACCATGCTTCAAGCTCCACACTTTAATAAGAAATTTGTGATACAAGTTGATGCCTCTGATTGTGGAATTGGAGCTGTTCTACTTCAAGAAGATGAAAAATAACCTTCTATACCTGTGTGTTTCCTGTCTTCGAAACTGAAAAAGCATCAGAAAACTATGCAACTATTGAAAAGGAAACTCCTAGCCTTAATCACAGCATTGAAAAGTTTGAAGTGTATGTGAACAGACCTAGGAATGAAGAAGTTGTTTTAGTGTTGTCTGATCACAATCCCCTGTCATTCATACAGCGGATGAAAACCATAATCAAAGACTGACCAGGTGGTCTTTGTGCTTGCAACAGTATGATATAAAGGTTGAGGGCACATATCTGGTAAGAACATGTAGTTGCCGATTATTTATCCCGTTGTGAATCGTTGGATTCAACCCCGGAATAACTAATCTTCTGGGGAAGGAATCTTATAGTATAAGTTTTATAATGCAATTGTAATTGTGGTAATACGATTAATTCACTTCAGAACCTGTGTATCATGTTTATGAAATGTATGTTTTGGCGTGTTCAGATTGCCAAATTTAAAGATCACATGTCTTAAGTGATCCACACTTTTCATTTTTAAGTACGTAAGACAGAGAGAGTGAAAGCTCATAAGCTTTTTGTTTGAAGAGGGTTGTTGTCCATACTTCAAGATGTCCTTAGCTAAGCTGATTTCTTATCGGCGCAACAAGTGAGTAAGACCTCCCAGGCTGCACTGTTATTAAACCCCTTGACAAAATAGATGAGTTAAGCTAATTTTTTATCATCCCGGTTGGGCCTGTAACGGAACAAAGGAACCTTATTCATAGACATATGTGAACGCAGTCAAAGAGGCCCTGTATTAGATACACCCTATAGAGATGAACTGTAATATGTTTTCGGTCTGCAGACGTGTAAACCATGAGATACATCCATTCCCCTGATAGCAGAGTTACGCATATAAAAATATTCATTCGCTTTTGAGGCAGAGCGCGTGTGTTAGAGAGTCTCTCTCTTTCTCTCAAAATCTCTCTCTCTCGCCTCACCGCTCGCTGGACGGTTGCGAGGCTGTTTCAGTAACTTAACGTTAACGAGCTGGTCACTCATTTCTTAGTAAAGTATGTGTCGTTTGTGGAATCTGAACATAGTATTATTTCTGTTAGGTTCGTGAAGGCGCCCACGAAAAATAGTGAAAGTGTTAAAATTGTAACAGGCCTTTTTATGGAAGCTGCAGTTTTGTGTATGGTATTTTTTTACAAATGTTTTGAAGTGCACTTTGAGTTTTTTTTTTTTAAAAACATTTATCTTTTGCTTTGTTCTTTTGACATATCCAAATTTTATATGCTTAATTTTTGTACTGTCAATGCTTTAATTATTTTCGTATTATGCATTATGTTTTTGCATTGTCTTTATTTTGTTTAATTAGTTTGAATAATATTCTGTTCTGAAATTGTTTAAATCTAACACTTGCAAATTAATTTTGATTTAATGAAATATCATTTCAAATTTAATTATTGCTTTATGATTTAATTTAATTAATTTTCTTGATAAACTTTGATTTAATTTTGTCTTAATAATTAATTCAAGAATTAATTAAACTTTTGTTTTCAAATAATAACAATTTCCCTGAGATTGTGAATTTTCACTTATTAAATTTTTGAATTTAGAAATAAAAGTTTGTATTTATTAAAATTTATATGAGTATTTTATTTTAACCACCAGTACTGTATTTTATTTTTGTTTAGGTAGAAATATATGAGTGATAATTGTGACGTTTCCCACAAATAAAACAGAATCAGGGAAATACTTAGATTTTTAATTTGTACGAGTGATGCCCTTTAATTTCAATTAAGATTACCTCACACCTATTTTAATGAACTTAGACTGATTGTTTTCTTGACTGTTCAATTAAGAAAAAGGGATCAACTCTTGCCTTTAGAATATTTAGTCGTTTAGTATTTGTGATGAAGGGTCAGGTGTCTGTCTGTAGTAGGGTAAGTAATAGCCAGGTACTTGAACAAACTGTGCCCTAAGTAAAAAAAGGTATCCAGACCCAGGAATAAAAGGGTCTCTTGTACTAGCAAGTACAAATGGTAAGTGTAGTAACCAGATACTTGCAATTTGGGTTAACAAATATTAATGGTGCCCAGACACAGATCTTTGACAACGTCTGTGCACCAAGTATTAATGGGTTATACAGACCCAGATACTCAGCCCACTTCGTCACAATATATATACATATATATATATATATATATATATATATATATATATATATATATATATATATATATATATATATATTATATATATGGGTGGGCCAAAAGTAGCCTCACAGTTACTTCATGAACTGTTTCTCATTCAAAGTATATTCAATAGAAAAATTAATACTGTGCCATTAATACATGCTACTTATTTTATCCTTTTCATGTCACTCATTCTTAAATATGCCACTTATTCATGTCTGAAAAATTTTATGCGTTTAATTAAATTATTATTCTGTTTTAACTGTGAGGCTACTTTTGGCCCACCCTTTATATATATATTTATCATATATAATATATATATATATATATAATATTATATATATTATATAATATACCAATATATGAAAAAGCTAATTCCAAATATATATATCATATATATGTATATATATTTTATATATATATATATATATATATATATATATATATATATATATATAGAGAGAGAGAGAGAGAGAGAGAGAGAGAGAAGAGAGAGAGAGAGAGAGAGAGAGAGAGAGAGAGAGAGAGAGAGAGATGTAAATTATAAAATACGATACAAAAAAAAATGGGACAGATAATAATTATGCGGCCCATCAGGTAAAAAGCTCCGAAGTCAATGAAAAATCCCGCCTGGTTAAGGTAAAACTGTAATAGCAAAACCCCAGATTTTGCACATTCCATACTGGAGGGATTAAATGAGATCCCTATTCAGGCATTCGTACGTAACAATATGTTTCCTTGCATACCTATCCACTTTATTTACTATGCATTGTATCGGCGGTTACCGAGATATAGTATATAGTACGCACTACTTACAGATTATTTAAGATGGGCTTGATTGGAGATTTCTTTTTAACCACGAATGACATTCCAGTGAGGAAATAATCTCTATTGAGGTTTTGGAAACGACAATCTTTTCCGTAGTGATGCAGAAAATACCGTTTTGATATCAAAACAAAGTAGTTTTTTCTGGTCTGTACGTTTTCTAATAAATCTGGTGGGCTATATTCACCTTTTTCTTGATTATCTAGCCAAATCTGCCTGTAAGCCGCCACCTGAGATTTCTGAAAAAAATATAAAATACATCATTAGATACGTAAAAACACGAAGAGAAACTTAATGTTTTATATTTCATGACTTAATGGTCATGATCAAATTGCATGTCTTTGTGTTATCATTCTGTCAGCTATGATGAAAATATGATGAGGTTTTTAAAAAAATTCTCTTTAATGACTTTTAGTTTAATTCATATTGAATTAACATTTGAAACCACTAAAATCATTAAAAAGCAAACCAACTTAACTTGAAGTTACTGACAGTAAATTTTACATTTCAAGAAAAAGAGACTGATACTGAAGCTAAGGGAAAGGCTGGGATTTTTATGAATTGTCGCTGTCTTCTCGTTTTAAGTGAAGCAACTTTATGTTCTAATTCTATTCTGACTCATGATATGAAAGTCTCTACAGAATATAAATGAAACTACAAACTTGACCCGTGCATTAATTGTATTATATAAGTTATCCGTTATGAAAGGTCCACAAGCGGAATTTTCATAATGGAGTATAGAAAGCTGATTAGATCTAGTTTAACTAATAAATGTCAACCTTTTGGATGTCCTTGCTTAAGCACTGTTTGACAAAATCATGCACTTGCTTAATCAATACTTCACACATACAAGGCAGTAATGGAACGTCTTGGTATGAGCAAAATTCTGTGGATATCGAGCGTTAAAATTCAGTGCTTAAATTCATACTGGCCCTTATTCAGTAACTTTCTGTTCTGTAACAGTTATTCCCATGTTATTCTGGTTTCAATTTATCACGGAATGAAACAATGTCCGGGGAAATGATTTGGGTATACTTCGGATATTCGTGGATTGCAGTACAAATGACTATTATATAATGGGTGTCGTAGGGTAAAATTACTTGTGGCAGCTTGCCTGATAATAAGGTAATAATTGTGGCATATCTTTTCACCGGATATCATATGGCACATACACAGCTCCTCTTGATTACCGCTGTCTTCATACTTCTTTGGACCAATTTTTCTTCAAATCCTAGGTCTTTTTTTCTCAAATGTCTCTCAGTTTACTAACCTGTACCTCTCTTTTATTTTGTTCCGTTTTAAAAATGCCGGGAAGATATATTCCAATGCAAGCCTTTGTAACGATTCTTGTAACAGAATTAGGTCTCATGAAGGAGATCTCCATCAGCCTTTTTTTTTTTTTTCTTTTATGTTAAGGCCTGACCACACCAGGAAACGTGTTTTGGAAGCAAAGTTTGCAAGCTGTCAGCATACAGTTTCTAAGAAACTGCTTGTAAACAGTTTACAAACAGCTTGGAAACTTTGCAAGCAATGTATCCTGTCCAAACCTCAGTTATCGTCAGGATGCCTGATGGTGCATTAGCCTCTGTGTTCCACTTGGCAGTGTTAATGTACTCGAGGAGGGATAAGAGAAAGTAAAAGAAATGGGTGAGGAAGTTTTTAGTTGAAGCAGTGTCACACACACATGCACATGTGTACATATACATATAGACATATGCACATCTACATATGTAAATATGTACATGTACGTATGTAAATATGAATATGTATATATTTATATGCACATACCTGTGTATAAGAATATGTACATATACATATAATGCAAACATAAAGTACGTATGTGTAAGTGCATATAAATATGTGTATTTAGATATATGTATATGTATTTATATAAACACATACATGTATATACATATATACACGTATATATATATATATATGTAAATAAAAGCATATACTA
This sequence comes from Macrobrachium nipponense, assembly GCF_015104395.2. Taxonomy (NCBI): domain Eukaryota; kingdom Metazoa; phylum Arthropoda; class Malacostraca; order Decapoda; family Palaemonidae; genus Macrobrachium; species Macrobrachium nipponense. The sequence continues at coordinate 38,786,186 of NC_061087.1, read as the reverse complement.
CATTATATGTGTGTATATGTGCATATACACACAGAAACCCTAAATGTTTTCCATTCTGGAAAAAAGTGTTTGCAAACAGTTTGCAAACTTTGTTTCCAAACAATGTTTCCTAGTAATGACAGACCTTCACATCAGGATCTAAGAAGAAATGCCAACCTTAGTCACGAGGGCGAAGATACGAGTAAGATGTGAGCCGTCGTGATCTGCCCCATTTTTTCATAGTCAGAAACTCTTTTGAGTCTGTAGTCTGTAACTAATTGCCAACTTTACTTTTTTTCTTATTTCACATAAAAGTTCAACTTTACTCGTCACCATATCAGAGACAGGTCGTCAAAACTCCCTTAATACCTGCGCAATGCATTTAGCGTCACCATCTTTATATATTTCAGAATGGTTTTGCTGCTTTGAGGTTCCTTTTGGCATGTTATAAGTTTCATAATCTGTCCTAGGTAGTGAAATTTCCTGTACTATGTACGCATATATATATATATATATATTATATAATATATATATATATATATATATATATATATACATACATACATACATACATATGTGTGTGAATTTTTATCACATCATCATGACTCGTATACATGCATTAAGCTACAAATGTTCTTCTTTTAATATCCAATTCGCTCTAACCTCCTCTACCTCGGAATTAATCTAATTTTCATATAAGTTACCCGAAGGGTAATTTTTTAGTTGATAATGATTTCGTCTCGTGTATTAGAACCAGCGCACAGAGAGAAGTCAGGACTTCAGTGAGTTACCGATCAGGCCAGCAAGTGAGGTGTAAGTTGATACCGATTCCTTCCTTACAAATCACTGTCGAACTCAGGTATTTGTAATTAGAATCGATATCCGCCCACCTCGGCTATGTTAACCAAGTCGCACGTTGGCCGCACGTAGCCATATTATGAATTTTCATTTGATGTAGAGCGAATATGATATTGAAGGACATTTTTAGCTAATGCATACATATGATTCACAGTTATGTGATAAAACAAATTCACAATACGGCTACGTGCGGCAAACGTACGGCTGGTTAACATGGTAGAGGTGAGTGGATATCGATTCTAATTACAAATACCTGAGTTCGCAGTGATTTGTAAGGAAGGAATCGGTATCAACCTATACCTCACTTGTTAGCCTGGTTGGTAACTCACTAAAGTCCTGATTTCTCCTCTGTGCGCTGGTTCGAATCCATGAGAGGACGAAATTATTATCAACTAAAAAATTACCCTTCGGGTAACTTATATGAAAATATATTAATTCCGAGGTAGAGCGAATTGGATATTAAAGGACATTTGTAGTTTAACGCATATATATTTTGTATGTTATTTTTACATTTATGTTTGTGTGAGTGCAGTTTTTTTAGCCTACCAGTCCTAGTCTCAGAGTGGGCCGATAATGTTCTTTCATTTATATAGTTACGATATTTCATGAATAGAATATGAAGAGCGCTTTCTAAGGCTTACACTCAAGAAACTCATCCAGAGCATATTTTTTTCAAAGCCCAAAGTGAATTTGGGATTTCGGTAGATGTCAAGATAGGTCTGAGATAGGAGGTCGTGGGACTCCAGCTGTCAAACCGGACAGGAGGTCGCT
>NC_061087.1:38780922-38784078 GCF_015104395.2 Macrobrachium nipponense | reverse complement strand
CTTATAGTAAAAGGACAGGTGGGAGGGTTAATAAGTGCGAGAATACTAAACAAAAAATATATTGTATGAAAAATAAACCCATTTTCAACATTATTATAATAAATGTCTTTAGATAATTACATAAGCATCTTCCTACGCACATGGATGCTAGTAGGTGACACTTACACGAGTCTTAATAAATAAAAAACTATAATCTGAAGATCACAGCAATAATAAGTGAGAAGTGCATATGCAGTTCTAGCAAATAAAGGTAGTTTTCATAGTGGATGAAGAAATGGTGATAATAAACAGTATCTATCTAATATATATCAGCCATCCCATACCCAGGATTATGGGAAGCATCACAGAATAAATTACTATAAATGTCTGTAGATAATATATAATGTGAGCTACGTTTAGTTAATAAAACAGCCTCGCAACCGAGCGAGCGCGAGAGAGAGATTTTGAGAGAGAGAGAGAGAGACTTGAGAGCAATGCTACACTCTCTAACGCATGCCGCTATGTCTTAAAAGTGAATGAATCTTTTATATGCGTAAATATGCGTATCAGGGTGAATGGGGGTAGTTGAGAGTACACGTCCGAGACGAAAACATATTATGTCATCTCTATAGGGATATGGAGCAGAATGAACAAGGCCCTTGTTTCGTTACAGGCCCGATCAGGACGATAAAAAATTAGCTTAACTCACCTATTTTCAAGGGGTTGAATAACAGCAAGTTCTGCTCGGACAAAGCAGTCTCTCTCTCTCTATGTTAAACATCATTGTAGGGAAGGTTCTCAAAGGACTTGATGCGGCATGGGAGGTCCCTATGCACGTGTTTGCGCCGATAAAGAAATAAGCTTAGCTAAGACATTCTCAAAAATGTGAAAACAACCCTCTTCAAAATGAAAAGTTGGACTACTTAACACGTTATCTTTAAATTTGGGAATCTGAACACAAAAACATACATTTCATAACATGATACACAGGTTCTGAGGTGAATTAATCATATTACCACAATTATAATTGCATTACAAAACTTCATATAAGAATATAGCTTATATATATACTATACATATATATATATATATACATATATATATATATATAAATATATTATATATATATATATATATATATATATATATCAATATAGATTATATATATATATATACTATATATTATATATTATATAATATATATATATAATTAATATATATATATATATATCTATAATAGATATATATATATATAGATATATAGATATTATATAATAATATTATATCTATATAATATATATATCTATATATCTATTATAGATTATATAATATATAATGAATATATATATATAAGATATAGATATATAATATCTAGAATATAGATCTATATATATAGTACTATATATATATATATAGATATATAATATATATATATCTATATATCTATATCGATATATGCATATTATATAGATATACTATATATAATATATATGATATAGATAGATATATCTATATATAATATATACTATATAGATATATATAGCATATTATATTATATATATATATATATAGATATATATATATAGTATAATATATATAGATATTACATATATAGAGTATATATATATATATCTATAGTAATATATATATATATATAAATTATAATAAATATATATCTATATTATATATATAAATATAGTATATATATCTATATAGATATATATATATAATATATATAATTATATATAGATATATATATATATATAGATAAGAATATATATATATATATAGATATCTATAATATATCTATAATATATAGATATATATATATATATATATATTAATATATAGAATATATAGAATATTATTAGATTATATAGATTTATATAGATATATATATAGACATAGATATATATATATCTAATAATATATATTATATAATTAATATATATTATAGATATATATATATCTATATATATATATAGATATATATATATATATATATATAGATATTTATATATAGAGATATAGATATATATATCATATATATCTATATATATAGTCGTAAAGCTGGATGGAAGGAATGAAAGGAGTTGGACCCGAGCGCTTTCGTGTATTTTTCACACCTCTTCAGGGTCAAGTGATACAAAATTCATTATTCGTTACAAAGACACCTCTGTGGCAGCAATACATAAACATAAAAACTATCGTACTACTATTTAAAAACTAATTGTCTAAAAATGTTATTTACAAGTAGTTCATCCAGTTTGTACATCCCGGGGCTGCTGTTGATCAATTCTACGCGATTTTTCTTTATTATACATGATTCAACAATATTTCGTTTTATGATGTCTTTACAAAACATGATCTCTTTTGCTTCTTTTCCAATTCATAGTGTGGTTGCATTCATTCATATATTGAAACAAGCTGCTTGCATTATTCCCTGTTCTAACATTATATTTATGCTGTTTTTAATCTTGTTTCGAGATCCTTTCCACTTTGTCCCACGTACATTTTCTTGCACTGATTGCAAGGGATCTCATATATGCAGCACTCTTCTGTAGAGGGGAATTCCTGATTAACAAATTCTTAAGTACATAGTTCTTAAAATGACATTAACATTAAATGGTCTCAACAGCCCAGGGATGGCCATAAACTGGTTACAGTATGGTAAAACAAGGAGGTTTTTTCATATTAAAATCTTTTCTTACGACTAACTTCATAAAATGTTTTTCTTGCTTTACAAAAAGCCCTGTCAATAAAATCACAAGGGTATCTAGGTTTGTTGCAATGTCTCGGACCTTCTGAAGCTCAGCTTCGAGGAAGTCAGGGCAACTGACCCGCAGTGCCCTTAAAAACATAGACGAAAATACCATCATCTTCGTTCTCGGATGATGGTTAGAATAAAAATGTATGTAGGAATCTACATTTGTAGACTTGCCTGTACACAGAAATTTAAAATTTCTATCATTCCTCACAATTAAACATCTAAAAACGCCAACTTGTTATCTACTTCAGTTTCCGAAGGTAAATTTTATAGAATGTACTAGGGTATTTAATGCTGTTAGGAAGCTCTCTTCATTTTTGTCAACAGGCCAAGCACAAAATATATCATCAACGTACCTGACCCATAGGATACCTTTAGGAAGTATCCTTGGTAAGTACTTACTCCTCAAA
>NC_061087.1:38710922-38778422 GCF_015104395.2 Macrobrachium nipponense | reverse complement strand
GCCGCGCCAGAGGTTGCCTTCCACGCATGTGATTTAGCATTGATACCCATTCCCGAGGGTATCATGTGGCAGGAGAGAGAGGGGGTGCACCACAGTCCAATCTTGGAGAAGGAATGCACAAAACAATCCACTCTTCGGGCACTTGTGCCAGTCCACTAGCCGCTGTAGTCTGTCCACCGCTCAGAGCTGCTTCCACAACTACATCCAGGAGTGATTTCCTTCACAAAAATCAGCCTGTTCCTGTTCCCAACAGCAGAGTTATCCTGGCTTGTTTCTTCTGCAAGCAAACCACCAGTTCTCCTAAAAATGCCGAGGTTCCTTTGTGTGCACCCTTTACGTAACGGCGTTTTCCCTGTAGAGCTCTCAGAACATCTTTGCCTCTTGCTCCAGTTTTCGGAGGTTGGCTGCAAATTCCTTGATTTGGCGAAGTTTTTCGTCGAGGCTGTCAATTTGTCGGGAGAGAGCTTCGCAGTTGATCTGGGGCTTCCTCAGACATCGAGCTTTATCCGAAGTCTTTTTCTCTTCAGCTTTCCTCTCAGATATAGGAGCCTTCATTCCTTGACGCTTCTCTTCTCCTGTAAGCATTTTTACTTTAGTTTCCAAGCCTCTGATCTTCGTGTCCTTGGCCAAGGTCTCTTCCTGGAGGCTTTCGAGTTCCAAGATTGCCTCCATCTTTTCAAACTCCGTCGTCTCTAATTCCTCCTTCGCTTCACGCCATTCAAATTCAGTGAACTTCCTTCTTCTTATTTCATTCAGCTTCCATTTGCCGTCGGGTTTTCTGCTACAACAGTTTTGAGATTGCTTTCTGCAAACGGATGACTTCCATTTGCTTGAGGGTGCACTCATTTTCCAGTCGGAGGAGCTCTCTATCTTTCTGCAAGTTCTCCTCTTTCAGCTTTTCCAGTTCCTCCTTTTTCTCAACTAATTCGGCTTTACATTTGTGGAGCTGTTTCACATTTTCTTGAGCCATCTGTTTCTCAGCGACAAGGACTTGTAAAACCCGTCCTCTAAGTCGCTGATCTTGGAGGTCTTCTGCTCGCTTTCCTTCTTCAGACTTTTCAATGGTCTTCTCTTTCCTTCTGTTCTCTTTGCAAAGGCTTTGCAAGTCCTCATTTAGCTCGGTTATCCTGACTTGCATTTCTATCCTGCCTTCTTCTCTTAGCTGTAGATCTCGATGCAACGTCTCCTTCTCCATCTCGAGAACTTACGACTGTGTTTTCCAAAATGAAATCCGCTTCTGGTCCTTCTCTTCTCTCTCTTTCATTTGCACTTCGGTTACCTTCGCCTTTTCTATAATTTTTGCTTTCAATATTTGCATTTCTTCGGACATTGAATGGATTTGTGTGTCTTTTCTTTGTTCAACAGTTCGAGGCCTCTTATGTGTTTCTTCCATCTTCATCCTTCCTTGAGTCAGGGCCTTTACCTTCCATGCTAATTCATTTATCAGCTGGTCTTTCTCTAACCTCTCTTTTTCAAGCCTTAAATTAAAAAAGGCATTTTCATTCTTCATGATTATTCTTCCTCGAACTTGTTTCGACTAGTATCCAAATGCGGTGGTGATTCTTCTTCACTATCCGAACTGTCATCATCTTCGCAGTCTGACTGACTGTCTTCTTCATTATCCGAAGCGTCGCCTTCTTCGTTATCCGAATATCGAGTTCGTCAATCTCAGAATGAACAACTTGGTTCTCTAGATTTCCAGCCTCCTCAAGACAGCCAGGGTTGTCCAAGGCCGAGAAATCGACAAAGAACCGAACCATACTAATGCCAAATCCACGAAGTGTAAATACTTCAGTGAATAGCACAACAGGTATGGCAAACAAAAACCACATAATCTCACGGGGGACTTGATGAACCGCGAATTCAAAGCACTGTGCAAGCACAACTGTAAGCAAACTTAGAAACATCTTTTGTTTGTTATAAATGCAACTCTCTCTCTGACTTATCATTAATTTTAAAAAAAGACGCGTGACGTTTCTGGATTCTGCTGGGATTCTTGCGTCATTGCTGTCTTCGGAACGCTTGCTGATCCCCGGACACAGTTGATGTGTCTGGGTCCTGAGTCATTTTGGGCTCCACGGGAGCTGCTTCGGTCTTCAGAAGAGAGGAATTTCTGTGCAGTCCTCGGGGACCTTCTGAGCACCATGGAGCCATTCAGAAGAAAGGAATTTCTATGCAGTCCTCAGGGACTTTCTGAACACCCTGGAGCCAATCTTCACACACACACACACACACACACATCTATGTGAACTATATTTTTAGTAGAAAATAGCTGACAACTGATTCACGATTTAAGTCATAAATGAGAAAGCTAATTAGAATGTAAATTTATTATTGATATATTTCGTTACAAAAATATCAATTTGATATTTTGCCTCCTCAGTTCCTACTGGAATTTTTTTAGGGCAGGAGTACTGTCGACATTTTATCAGTATCTGCTCATACTTCAGTATGATATGGTTAAGATATTTTCAATTTAAAAGTGTTAAAGTTAGAATTGCGAATTGATCAACATATTTTCTCTTTACTAGCATTAGCTCAGGGTTTAATGTAAATAGACTGATATATTTGTACTTTATAAGTATCAGGGCAGTCTTGAGTATAAATTGGCCCATACATTTTTACTTTATAAGTATTAGCTCTGGTTTTAGTATAAATCGACCTATACACTTTCATTTTATAATTATTAGCTTAATTGTAAGTATAAATTGAGCAATATATTTTCACTTTATAAGTATTACTAGCTTAATTGTAAGTATCAATTAACCAATATATTTTCATTTTATAACTATTAGCTCGGACACTAGTGTAAATTGACCAACATATTTTCAGTTTATAAGTATTGGCTCAGGTTCTAACACAAATGAACCAGTATATTCCAGTTTTACAGATTTTACCTAAAATATATAGTCCAGTATATTCTCACTTTATAAGTGCTAAATAAATTGAAACTCAGACGCGTTCAGATTCCAATTCAGCTCAGTGCAGTTCCTAGAACCTATACGATACTTGTCATCCGAAAGTTGTAACAAATGAGAGGGTATGAAAAAAAGGGGATGTATATATATATATACTATATATATATATATATATATATATATATATATATATATATATATATTCAACTTGTTCATTTGGAAAATACTTGTCCTGAGGTGTGATATATATATATATATATATATATATATATATATATATATATATATATATATATATATATATATATATATATATATATATATATATATATATGGGGCAAATTAGCTCCCAGCATTTCGTAACCTCGTGACATCACACCTCAGGACAAGTGAACGCATAGCGAGTGAGTAGTACGTAAAGACCACAGATGGCAGCATGTAAAGCCTAACATGAATAAAAATAATAAAAACATAACAAAATCAAGCTAATGACTGAGAGGAAGAATGAAGAGGGCAGTATGGCATAGCGAAATGCAATGCGTCGTCCGTCGTCTGCAAGGAAAGAGAGATGTCTCCGCCCACTGAAGTTAGGCCACACATCAGCTGACGAATGTAAACAAACTTCGGGTTTAGGAAACGAACTCTGCGCATATTACAATAAATTTATGAATAACATTGATTTATATAACAAATATGCATATTGCTATCGTTAAAATATGGATATATATCACAATTTCATATTTACACAACATAAAAAATAATAAAAACAACAAAATAAGCTAATGACGGAGGGGAACGAAGGCAGTAAGGCGGAACGAAATGAGTCGTCTGCTAGGAGAGTGAGATATCTCCGCCCACAGTGGCTGTAGGGCCAGAGTCTGGCCGAACGCTCAGCGCACTTCGGGAATATGCGGCCCGTGCTCTGGCGTCCCAGCCCGCCTCCCACCTTGCCCATGTCTCAGCCCCACCTCCCCACTATCCTCACGAACCCGCGGCCACTGGACCAGCTCGCTCCCCATTGTCCCAGTACCCCTCTGGCCCTACCTTCCTCCACACCATCACGCACCCCAGTGGCCCACCCTACACTCCGGCAACCTGTCAGCCCACCATTCCTCCAATGTCCCTATGCTCCAATAGTCCTCCAACCCAGAATTAAAATATACAGGGTCTGCTCACAAGGCGGTACTAAAACCTATTGCCGCCTCTTGTGAAACTCATCAGTCACAAAATGACCATTATCTTTATGAAACTATATTTACGATAACATTTTACATATAACTATTTTTGCGATGGCGTTTTTTTTATATAATTTTCCTATTATTGCATGTTGCCGTATACTCCGTTAAAGTACAAAGAATGCTCTTTCAAATGATATATAGCACATTACAATTACGATTACTTTCAAACCCACAAGCGCGCACAGAAAAAAAATATATACGCACACAAAAATGTGCAATTACTTCATCCGTCAAACTACATACATTCACGTTTCGTAGCGTATCTGACTAAGGGATGATGATAGAAAGAAACTGAAAAATGGATTAGAAAGCTGATAAAAATTTACTATATAATGCACAAATAAAATTGATAGGTGTTCTCAAAAATTTTCGAGGAATTCTAGGTCAAAAACGGACCAAAATTTTTAAAATTTTTTAAATTTTATGTAAATAATTGACCACATTTTTCTTACATAATTTTTCATCTTATTATGTTTTGCCATATACCATGTAAAAGTAAAAAGAATGCCCTTTCATTTGGTATATAACACATTACAATTGCAATTATTTCAAGCCCATAATCGCGCACAGAAATATTTATCTACACACGCAAAAATTATAAAAAAATTAAGCGTTCGTGGGAGATTGAAATCTACCCCCGCCCCTTGTAAAAACGTCATCAGATACATCCAGCCAGACTGACGAATAACTTTTTGTACTTTTTTTTCAAAATATTTATAATCGTTTTTGAGGCATGCATAGTAAATACCTTTATGTATACAGTTTGTGTTATATGTAGACTTATGTGTTCGAAAGTATATTTATGTGATATAAAGTGCTAATGAGAAATTTTGCTGGAAATGTGTTTCCCGTATCATTTCTTCATCATTTATTCCTTGATACCTTATATCGTATATGGTGTAATTCGTATACTTTTGATATGTTTTCTTTTTTGTGGCCAAGTCGTGCAAATGCAACTGCCATTTTTTACACTGCCTGTATCCACATTTTTTCTTTGTATTATAGCATAACAATAAGTATTCACAATAAGATTTGGAAAATATAATTAATCTATCATTCTAACCTTTATCATAAAAAAAAATTGCTTTTCAAAGTGAGGTATGAACACATTGACAGAACAAATACATTTCTTAAGAATTATTTAAAATCTTGATAATTACTACCTGAGAGAGAGAGAGAGAGAGAGAGAGAGAGAGAGAGAGAGAGAGAGAGAGAGAGAGAGAGAGAGAGTTAAAAGAAGTGGACTTGAAGAGAATACAGCAAACCAGTATATAGGTAAGTAAATAAATAAGTAAAGAATATTATGAAGAAAGCTGGAGTAGCTATGTGTGTTCAAACTGGTATATTTTGTGCAATAAACAATCTTTGGTGACTAATGAGAGAATGGGTATTAAGAAAAATCAAACTTGTGACCTCTACAGATTTATCCTCAAGATTTATGAAAAACACCACGCGATATGGATTAAATGTATAAAAAACTAAGGGTTCTTTAAGTAATTCAGTGGAGAAACACGGGAGTGTTACTCTTGTGATGTCACAGTATTAGCTCCGCACACTGCCGAGTTGAGCAGGACCTATATACTTTGAATGGTTATTAAAAAACATCAAGCATGTGACCTCTTTACAGGTTTTATCAGATTTTATCAAAGAAAACCATGCGATATGGATTAAATGTATAAAAACTAAAGCTTCTTTAAGTAATTCAATGGAGAAGCACGGCCCGCTGGCCCAACCCATTGCAGTTATATAGATACTCAAAGCCTGGGGCTAGGATTGACGTCGTCACTGCTGGGGGCATTGCAGAAATCTCTTGCGCTAAAATATTTAATCTCGTTTCTTTCGTCTGTTCTTCATACTCTATCGATTTTATACTTCCAACTCAGGGTTGGTTTTTTATTTGAATTATATTACGAGTCCTGCTACAAATCTGCGTTGTATTGCTGTGCTTCTTCCCTTTTTTTCACATTTATGCTACTTCAGCAATTTATACAGTACATGAACTGGGGGCAGAACATTATATATTTACACCACCTTGTTATCACTCTGTAATGATAAAAAACGATATATAATAAAATAATGAAAATAATAATTAAAAAAAAGCACATCAAAAACTTAAGATTTTATTAAAAATAATTTAATCAATATTCTCAGACCATTATCTTTGAAAGGATCCAGGGAAAAAGCATATTTTCCTTTTGTAACATTATAATAATTTTTTTGTGAAATTACAAGCAATTCATAGATTCCTTTCAATATTGCTTCAGCAATTAAATGATGAATATAAATATAGCAAGCATGAGACAGAGAAAAAAAAATGATAACTAAAAACAGTGGGACTTAATAGATTAGCAGTTAATTCATTTAGTTCAAGGTCTTTCACAGATATTTTACAAATATATAGGTCCAAATGGTACAATACCAGACTAAGATTGAGGTTGTTTTTATTATTGATTTGTATAATTGCTGATTCCAGTAAAATTCTTGAAACATAATCATTAGACTTAGCAATTACAGAGCTCTCGCCCCAATTTATACCATGAAGATTTTTTGCTCAGATGGATAAATAGTGCATTTGAAGGTCTGGCTGCTCTAACTGAATACAATGCTGCTTAATTCGTACATCTTTATGTTTGCTTGATTGACCGACATAAAAAATGGGCAATCATTACAAGGAATTTTGTTAATGATGTTGTTATTTGTTACAGGACTATTCTTAATTAGCATATCTTTAATGGTATTCTTATTAGAGAACACAACATTAACAGTAAAAGATTTAAAAATTGATTTTATGGTTTCAAATCCACGAAAGTAAGGCAGGCTAAGTCCATTTTTAGGGGTTTCTTTTTCATTATTAATAGCACTATAAAACTTTTTGTGATGCTTTTTTGATCACATTAAATTATATTAGTTAGGTAGCAGCGATCATTTCCTAACTTTTTTATGCATTCTATTTCTTTTCTTGGTCAAGATATTGTGCGGACTTGTAATCTGCAAAGCACGTCAAGAACATGGAAGATAAAATTGAAATCTTTAATATTAAGATGGTGGCCAGGATAAAGATGTACATATGTTATGGGGAGGAGTTTTCTTCTGTCTTAGGAAGATTGGTAGTGGGGCTTTTACTCTTCAGCAATTTGCTTGCATCGCTTACTTTGGATGAAGATATCTCCTCACTCTCTCACACAGTATTTGTATCAACCACCATATCTATTTCAAAGGCAGGTGATGAATTAACTCATGTTTCCCTAAAATACATTTATTATTTCCCTAAATGTTTATAAAAACTTCCACCTTAACTTCAGGTTAGCCGACCGAGAATTGTTTGAGGATTTATCTTAAAAGGGCTTTTTTCAAAAGCACTTTGGACTTTTATGCCGAGTCTATCTCTAAAGTACTTTCACTTATAAGTCGATACTTAGACTTTTGTTAAGAGTTCTAGAGTCACTGTCACTTGTGGATAATTTTATATGTCCACAAATGGCTATCAAGGCCAAGTTCGCACCACCACAATCTCAACACTCCCCTATAGAATCTCTGGGCCTTGTTTGCTCCCATTCCTTCGTACAAACAATTTATATGGGGTCTATTGGTTAGTTGCCTATTAACTAATAATTTCTTTACTTTCATCTGAAAAATAGTTCCCTTTTCATTTTAATTCGCTTGCTGCTTTTCCAAATACATTTCGATCACGGCTGATCCAATTTTAATTCGCTTGCTGCTTTTCCAAATACATTTCGATAACTCGGAAGAGGTCACTATGTAGGTCGAGCCATGCAGTGTCCGCCGAAGTGGCACCAACTGCTTTTAAACCGTTGATCTCCGCTTACTGGGAGCAAATACCAAAACGTTTAATGAGTAACATTTTGTTATTCTTATTTCCTCTCACGATTTCTCTCGTCAATTGTCAAATATCTTGTATATGCCCTTTGATTATCACTCATTATAGTCTATCTGTTATACATATGTTTACATCATTTGTGGGGTTTCATATAAATATTGAATTTACATTAGAAAGATTCTCTATGTATTAATAATTCTATTCTAGGAAAGGGGATGACATTGTTATTTTCAATTTCAACGGTGAATTTTATGGATGGCACTAAATTATTCAATTTAGACAATGTAGTGGAAGATGAAGATTGGGTGCGGTAGAAAAGACGACTACAAACATATTAATGTTGCCGAGCTAGAGGCAGTGCTCAAAGGAATTAATTTTGCACTGAAATGGAATCTGCATGAAACGGAAGTAAAGTCTGACTCTGTGGTGGTGGTTGGGTGGTTGAGTCTGTTTGTAACGAGAAAAGTAGGTCCCTATGTTAAGAGAGGTTCAGTTCAGAGGGTGGTGCAGAGTTGTGACTGGTGTCAGTCAATTGACCTTGCACCGGTAAGACATGATCCTGGGGAGTTAAGGGTGCAGTCAGATTTAAAGAGATTGGCTATTGATGTGACACATTATAGAGGAGGAACGTACTTATCCGTAGTGGACCTGTGGGGCTTTGTCCATTGTATGTGTGTGGTAACTATTGTTCTCATCAGTGTAAGCTGGCTAGAGAGTTTAAGGCGAGTTCTCTGTACATTTATATTTAAACCGCACACTAGCATTCTCTTAATGCAATTAACAAAAACAACAACTATAACATGGGTGCTACAATATGGACTGTGGGAGTTACAATGCTGTGGTAATAAATTCAAAATCTTCTCCATGTATCTCAGCTGAAAACCACCTAACATTATAAAATTACAGCTGTCCCTGAGCCCCGGCATCCTAACCCGCCTCCCCACCATCTCCACACCCAGGCGGCCCTAGCTACCTAGCCATCGGCCCCACACCCCAGTAGCCCAAACTGCCTCTACACCATACCCATGCCTTGGTAGCCCTATCTGACTCCCCACCATTACCCTTACTCTGGCGACATAACTCGCCTCCCCACCGTCCCTGGCGGCACCAACCTGCCTCCACAATGTCCCCACACTCTAGTGGCCCAACCTTGCTCTCCACCCTCCAGCACCCTGGTACCCCTGGACAGCAGGTACTCTTTTGCTTCAGCCCAAGAGAGTACAGGATCACTTGCTCCATGTACACATGAAGAGGTGGATACTTACGTGTTGAGATACATGCATGCCACACAGCTCAGCAGTACCTCTATCAGAATTCTTGTTCGACCTGTAGATACAGATGTGGTAGTTCTGGCAGTGAAGCTATCTCTGTCACTGTTAAATGAAGATAGAATTTAGTTAGCCATCGGGACAGGCAAAAACCTCTGTTTCTTGGCCACTCATGAGACAGATTCATCTCTGGGTCCAGGCATGGCATGTGCACTGCCAATGTTTTATGCCCTCACGGGGTTTGCCACTGTGTCCACTTTTGTAGGACATGCCAAGAGAAGTGCCTTCGTAACATGGAACACTATCCCAGAGCTCACTAATTCACTGCTGATTCTGGCTGATGTTCCAACAGAAATTCCAGAGGAGGCAATGCAAGTCATCCAGAGAAATGTGGTCCTCCTCTATGATTGCATCAGCACACAGAGAAGTGAACAAGCCAAGAAAGAATATGTTTGCGTGGAAGACTTCAGTGCAGTGTATACCACCCTGGAACAACATATCATAAGGGCATTCTTCCAGGGTGATCATGTCTGGGGTCAGATGTTGGCTGCACAGCCACAGCTACCTACACCAACAAGCTGGGATTGGATCAGGGATGAAGAAGAGTGCTCCTATGAGCCACTCTAGACCACACTTCCTGAAGCTGCTGAAACATGTGAGGAGCTGGTGTCATGCGGCTGTAAGAAGGGCTGCATTAACCAATGCAAGTCAAAGGCAGCAGATTTGCGCTGTACTGCCCTCTGCTTCTCTGAAGGACAATGTGTGCAAGATTGACTCATGAAGGAACCACTTTTGCATTACATGCTGTTGTTTTGTAAGGATTTATTGCATCTGGCTACATGTCACATGCTGTTTTCTATGACATGAGGGGACCTTTTGTGAGTGAGTTGTAGAATAATTTCATATCTTCATATGAATGTATGACTTCAAAAACGTTTATTTCTATAAAGTAAAACTTCCATTATTATCTCCTGTTCTTTATAAAACTAAATTTCCAGGAAAAAACGTTTCTTGTCTATGATTTACCTAATACAAATGAAATACTCTGATGCATTTCTGGTGAACATCTACCCAGAAGGAGCCTTATTACACACTTGCAATCCTATTCCCCGAATCTCGCCCATGATTTATGGCGGCCATTTTGGAAAATGGCTGCCACGGCTGACACAGGCATAATCTCAATTGCCCCAATATCTGAAAGTGTTCACAATATATAACTCTACATATGTGCCAAATTTCACTCTTTTATCACAAAATGAACAATTGCTTAACTATGCCTCTTCATTATTCAAGACCTGGATTACTGTTCATTCTGTGCTGTGCTGCCTGAATAAGAAAGAAATTGAACCCCATAAGAAGACAAGTTTCCTGATGGCCTTGGATTAAAATGTAAGACGAATTAATCTGCGCATAACCAATCAACTTTTATTTTCAATGATATCCATAACAAACAAAGAATTGGGTGTATTGAGGGTGTAGTACTCCATTACAAGTTATATCGTTTTTTTACATGTATTGTCTGGTAAACAGATATCTTGCCGACGATTAAACCTTAAGAAATTATCTTTCCAATATATGTGGAAGTTGTATGGATGGCTTTGTGAATCACAGTGCACATCCCACCAGCTAAGGAGACATCTGGCAATTCCACAATTCAATATGTTCTAGAAAATAAAATCTGCAGTAATATAGGCAATATCCAATATTTTTAGAAAAAATACTAAAACCTCGAAAGGCGATATGGAAAAAAAAAATCTGGAAACCGAAATGTCAATTTCATGAAAACATTAAACCTCGCAGAGTAAAAGGTACACTCTTTAACTAACTCACTGACTGCGAAACTGAATAAGGTAAGATGACAGAAAAAAAAAATGTAAGGAAAGGGAAGGCCTGAATCATGACAGCGTAACCCTGTCTACAACAATAAGAAAGAAATTTTCAAAATGGGAAAATAACGAAAAGAGTATGGTTGGGGATGCCCTTAAACACCGGAACTCGAGCAAAATGCTGTGGTAGGGCTTGGTATAAAGCAAGTGGCACAGTTCAAGTTTTAAGAGAAATATTATAAGGTCACCACCTGACGTCAGTCAGCAAAATGACCCTGCTGCCAAAGAACAGCGCAGATACTCGCTGCAATAATGCTATGAAATGTAATCAGTCTATGAGATGCTGTTAACAAAAATATGAAATAGAAAATAACCGAAAAATACTGAAAGGTGGAACTGCCAAGTTATGAATAAATGAGCAAAATTCTTAATAGATTCTTTATACATCCTGTCTTCTTTCATTGCGTCTCACAGAAATATGAAGCCAATAACGACATAGAAGTAATATCTTGAACCAGTGTTTTAGGAAAGCGATAAATCTATCTTTATGTACATTTGGATGAGTTTGAAGACCACCCTGCAAGAGCATTTTCTGAATGTGGGGAATTAAATAGACTATCATTTTAAGGGTAATACCCATTTGAAAAAACCTATTCTAAACTTAGCTGATAATGAACACAGATTATGGCTACAGGACTCTTAATTAATTTTGATCTGATCATCTAAGATGCCAGTTTTATTCATTCTTTAATCTTCAAGATTTTGTATTCTGTTAAACAGGGTATGGTTATTTCATCTATGAAGAAGAGTTATTCCGGGCCATCAAGTCTACTGGTAGATCCATCAGCAGAAGTGAATAACATTTTCATGCACGTGATAACTTACGAACATAATGCCTGTCAATACTGAAAATCTATGAACATTCCCAGAATTGTTTATAAACGTAATGGAACAGTGACTAGGTCTACTTCCTTAGTATTGTTGATTTCATCTCTCCTTGCATAATTTTCAGACATTTTCCGCCTTCTTTGTCACAATTTACCGGATGAATTTGATTCTGGTCTCTCTCCTGAAGAACCAAGTAGGATAGATGATTTTTTCGGAGCTTTCATTGCCTTTTGCTAGCGACCACCACCTCCAGCAGAAGGAAACGCAGGAGGCGAGGACTCCGCACCCCAAGAGACCGAGCAGCGTCATGATGGAGCTCAGTTCAATAGGTCACCTCCAGGGCGTCGCAGTGAGATCTTGTGGCCTTCGACTGACGCAAGAGTTTTCTCGTAATGCAGATGAGTGCAAATGCAAGATCCTGCCAAGAAAACGAAATGTGGGTTCATAAGTATATATAAATGTTTTAAAATAAGTCTAGACTATTTCACAGGCTTAAGACGGAAAACAAAAGGACTTTTTAGGGTCACATAATGTTCGTTTTATAATTAAGGTAAAAGAAAATGATCGGGATGGCTGTTTGTCCGTCCGTCGGCAACTTTTTTCTGTCCGCTCTCGCAATCTTAAAAACTACTGAGGATATTAGAGCTGCAAATTGGGTATATTGGTCATCCATTCTCCAATTCTCAAGAACCAAATTGCAGTCTTCTAGCCTCAGTAGTTTTAATTCTGTTTAATGTTACAGTTAGCCATGATCTTGCGTTTGGCACCATTATAGTTGTGCCAACAACGCAGGCCACCACTGGGGCCGTGGCTGAAAGTTTCATGGGTCGAAGTTGATAATTTCATGGGCAGTGGCTCAGAGTTTCATACACATTTACACTGTACAGAAAACTCGATTGCGCCGAGGTTTCTTCGGCGCGCAATGCTTACTTGTTTAGTTTTCTTTATGAATATTCAACGTCAATTATCTCGACTAGCTTTTTGTGAAAAATACAGCCAAGAAATTACGTTGTTGTGTGAAATACTTTCTTTGCGCTGCAATTATTCATATCAAACACAAAATTTCATACAGACTTAAGTAATTATTTCGTTTGCAAGGATAGCAACGATTGCAAACCATAAATTAGGGAAACTCAAATTGGATAGCGGGGAACAAGAAATAATTTTAAAAGTGGATATTAGTATAATTAAGGAGTAATATAAATAAGCTGATTTAGCATCTGGCTGGCATAATATCAATTGGTATCCAAAATAAGACATAGTGTTTCTAAAAAGGCTGGTTCCATTTATTACAAGACAGGACTCTTGTAACAAACCCCATACCAAGACATGTTCAATTAGTGTTCAAATTTGTGTCCAAACTAAATATTGTAAGTGAAAAATCAAACAGCCGTGTAAAAAAAAAAAAAAAAGAAAAAAAAAGCTGCCTATATCATATCAACTAAACCAAAACTACATCACAGTACATAAGGAAAATAAAGTGGAGTTTTGATCTTATGTAATCTCATCACCCATATTTATGCATTGTATATCGAACGAAGTTATTCATGGTGTGCTTAAAATAATTGCTGAATGTAATGTACAAAATGAGAATACAGTAACAGCAGCAGTTACTATGTTCACTAGATAATCGTAAACATGATAGCAATGTAAAACTAAAAAGCAACATGATCCGTTATTCATGGTAAAATGAATTAAAGTATCGTGCAGACGATGTAATTTTGTAAACACCAGGTGTAATTTTTACTTGTTGACCGAAAATGATTATGAATCCAGTAATTCAATATATTTCGGGGAATTCACAATCCACTAGTTTCAATATTCAGTTAATTACTCATGCACACTGTCTTATTATTACCAAAGGCAAAGTAGGTGCATGAGCTCTTCTTTACAGATACATGTTTTGTGCATAAGTTCATCGGTCGTCCGTTTTAGTTTTCTGTAAAAGAAAAACATTGTTATGGCTTTGTCTGTCCTTCCGCCCCCAGTCCTTGAAAACTACTGAGGCTAGAGGGCTGCAAATTAATATGTTGATCATATACCTTCCAGTCATCAAACATGCCAAATTGCAGCCATCTAGCCTCAGTAGTTTGTATTTTATTTAAGGGTAAAGTTAGCCATGATCATGTCTCTGGCACCGTTATAGGTGCCGACAACACAGGCCACTATCGGGCAGTGGCTGAAAGTTTCATGGGCCGAGGTTGAGAGTTTCATACAGCATTATACGCTGTATACAGAAAACTCGATTGTGCCGAAGAAACTTCGGTGCATTTTTGTCTTGTATATATGAAGGACGAGGAACAATAATGTTATGAAGTTTAAGCAAAGCGATTGCAGTCATTGTGACAGCTAAATAATTCAGTCGCACTTCGTATAAGTTGACATAACCTCAAAAGACTGATGATGCCACTTTTGGCGCCCAGTCGCCATGTTTGTTTACGTCGCCAATGGCAGACCTCAGCTCAGTCTTGAGGCGGCGTTATTTCGCAATGGATGTATGAATACTTTCAGTATGTACAAACTTGTGGTTTCCTTATAAATGATATTTGAATATCGGTAAATTAGAAACTTCAAAATAACCGATAACGGTGGGTGCGGTAGTGGGTGGGTTTTTTTTTTTAAGAAACAGGAATAGTTTTTTTTTTGTTACTTCTAAATTATGCCAAAAAAACTAAGGGACGCTTTCTATGCACATGTGTGCTATTTATATGCGGGCAAAATATTGCACCCTGCAACATTCATATTTCATCTCTAATCGTTATACATAATTATATTACATTAGATTAAAATGTTAATGTTTTAACGCAGAAAGTAATGTGTTGTACCGGACACTAATTATAATAATAGCTCAAATATTAAAAGAGTTCAGCAATACATATAGTCTTCTCCTTATTACAATGTACTGTACAGCCATTTCCCTATTTCTCTCTTTAATTCTTTCATTCATATTATTATCAACATCTTTTCAATTTGAACCCTAGGAAAAAATTGGCATTTACCAAATTACTCTAACTTCATAAATAAGAAAGTAATTCATTAATAAGTAGAAGAAAAAATACTATGTACACTTCTTGCTCACTCTCTCTCACTCATTCGTACGTCTTATCATTAAAGTACCTTCGTATATAATAAAAACTTTTACGACATCTGCGGAAGAACGTGTCTTATTTGGCCAATTCGCAAATGTTAGCTACCTATTCAGTGCCTGAAAGTGTCCATACGTTAGTTCTTAACAAGTTTAAGAATGGAATGGAATATACAGTAGAGTTTAGGCCAAAGGCAAAGCACTGAAACCTACGAGATCATTCAGCACTGGAAAGGAAATTGAGAGTAGGTAAGTTTGAAAAGTGTAACAGGAGGAAAACCACGTTGTTGCACAATGAAATAATTGTAAGGAGAGGGTGGAAAGCAAGATGGAAGGTAATATGAATGGAGGTACAATAAAAAGAATGAAATGGGTTGCAGCTAGAGGCCTTGAAAGAACGCTGCAATGAACCTTTAGTAATGACTACAGTGTACCCTGTGAGGTGAACTGACGGGACTATCCACCTCCGGGACAGGTTTAGGCCGAGGAGGTGTCATGAGCACAGGGGTTATGCAAACTACAGTGAGATATCTGCCTTAGGTTGCACCACTGAAAATGGCGAGGAGTCTGTCATCAGAACAACAAAAGCAGATGATGCAGACTTGGAAGTAGGGACGTAAGGTTCCAAAGAAATTATCGAGCATACTTTGACTATACTCTATTTTTTTTTTTCCATCTGTCCATCCGCCTATGGTGTTTGCACATGGTAACACTGCATCCCGGGCTTTAAATAATATCCTATTTCGAATATTAACGGTGTAATTCGCATAAAGTAAATTATTAAAACACTTTTCAGTTAAAAAGGTACGCCCAGATATCCTTTTATTTACCTAAAACTTACACATAGCGTAACTATTTAAAGCCCGGGACGCAGTGTTACCATGCGCGAGCACCACAGATGGAAAAAAAACAGAGTATAGGTGATCGGCAATGGTACCCCTTGTTGATGGCCCTCATTGCACCACAAGTGGAGATCATAAAGGTATTGTCATACTAATCCTTCTATAGTTCAAATGATAGGTATAATCATTGACCATGAGAGTGCTCTCCTGGCCTAGATATAAGGGAATTGTTAGAAGCAGCAGGCGTATCAGTAACAGTATCAGAAACAACATCGACATTATTGTATCTCTAGTCTTCAGTTGACGCCAGCCTTGCTCCAAGATAAAAACACAAACATTTCAAACGGCAGCTTAGTTGCAAATCGCTGACATAATAGAGCAACTGCAAAGATTTTCCAAGGCGCGTTCCAGAAGTGCTTTCAAACAAATGTCCTTCTTGTCCTTAGCCATATATACCATCATTATATCATCCAGGAATTTCTACCTAGAATACCTCTTTGCTGTTAGAGAAATGCCTTGATCTATTAGCTGAAGGACAGCAGCCAGTACAGCATTTTCCATTACGATTTGAAATGCAAATGTGCATCGTTGCAGAGCAGGACAGCCTTTACCCCGTCTAGAAGAATACCAGGTTGTTTTATTTCATAGCAAATGGTTTTTGATGTATCTATAGTTGCCAGCTGTGAACCAAACCTATAGAGACCACCCATTCACACGGAGTCTATTAACCATCCCACTAGGATACCGTGGTCGCTTAACAATATGCAAGCACAACAGGTTTTAGCATAATATGAATCCACCGGTAAGCAGACCCAAAGAAAATTCACTTTGTCGGATCATTTTTATTTTCTCCCTGATGAGGCTACGTCGTTAACCACTAAGCTACAAGATTCAAATCTCAAACAGGACATACGTCGGCAAAATCTGGTTTTAGGTGTAAATCTGAATTAGCTGTTTTTTATACATATATAATATATATATATATATATAACAGCTAATTCAGATTTACAGCTGTTTATATATATATATATATATATATATATATATATATATATATATATATATATATCTATATATATTCTTATAGTATAAGTTTTATAATGCAATTATAATTGTGGTAATACGATTAATTCACCTCAGAACCTGTGTATCATGTTATAAAATGGTTTTGGTGTGTTCAGATTCCCAAATTTAAAGATAACATGTCTTAAGTGATCCACATCACTTTTTTCATTTTAAGTACGTAAGACAGAAAGAAATGAAAGCTCATAAGCCGTTTGAAGAAGGGTTGTTTGTCACACTTAGAGAATGTCTTAGCTAAGCTGATTTCTTTATCGGCGCAACAAGTGCGTAAGACCTCCCAGGCCGCACTGTTATTAAACCCCTTTGAAAAATAGAGAGTTAAGCTAAATTTTTTATCATCCCGGTTCGGGCCTGTAACGGAGCAAAGGAACCTTATTCATAGACATATGTGAACGCAGTCAAGAGGCCTGTATTAGATACCCCTATAGAGATGACGTAATATGTTTTCGTCTCAGACGTGTACACTGAGATTCACCCATTCCCCTGATACGCCGAGTTACGCATTATAAAATATTAATTCGCTTTTGAGGCAGAGCGGCGTTCGTTAGAGAGTCTCTCTCTCTCTCTCAAAATCTCTCTCTCTCGCTCGCTCGGTTGCGAGGCTGTTTCAGTAACTTAACGTAACGAGCTGGTCACTCATTTCTTAGTAAAGTATGTGTCATTTGTGGAATCTGAACATAGTATTATTTCTGTTAGGTTCGTGAAGGCGCCCACGAAAATAGTGAAAAAGTGTAAAATTGTAACAGGCCTTTTGACGGAAGCTGCAGCTGTGTATAAGGTATTTTTACAAATGTTTTGAAGTGCACTTTGAGGTTTTTTATCAGTTTTTAAACATTTATCTTTTGCTTTGTTCTTTGACATATCCAAATTTTATATGCTTAATGTTTGTACTGTCAATGCTTTAATTGTTTTCGTATTAGCATTATGTTTTGCATTGTATTTTGTTTAATTAGTTTGAATAATATTCTGTTCTGAAATTGTTTGAATCTAACACTTGCAAATTAATTTTTATTTAATGAAATATCATTTCAAATTTAATTATTGCTTTATGATTTAATTTAATTAATTTTCTTGATAAACTTTGATTTAATTTTGCTTAATAATTAATTCAAGAATTAACTAAACTTTTGTTTTCAAATAATAACAATTTCCCTGAGATTGTGAATTTCACTTATAAATTTTGAATTTAGAAATAAAATTTTGTATTTAAAATTTATATGAGTATTTTATTTTAACCACCAGTACTGTATTTTATTTTTGTTTAGGTAGAAATATAGAGTGATAATTGTGACGTTTCCCACAAATAAAACAGAATCAGGGAAATACTTAGATTTGAATTTGTACGAGTGATGCCCTTTAATTAAGATTACCTTACACCTATTTTAATGAACTTAGACTGATTGTTTTCTTGACTGTTCAATTAAGAAAAAGGGATCACTCTTACCTTTAGAATATTCAGTCGTTTAGTATTTGTAATGAAGGGTCAGGTGTCTGTCTGTAGTGAGCTAAGTAATAACCAGGTACTTGAACAAACTGTGCCCTAAGTAAAAAGGGTATCCCAGACCCAGGAGTAAAAGGGTCTCTTGTACTAGCAAGTACAAATGGTAAGTGTAGTAACCAGATACTTGGCAATTTGGGTTAACAAATATTAATGGTGTCCAGACACAGATCTTTGACAACTTCGTGCACCAAGTATTAATGGTATCCAGACCCAGATACTCTGCCCACTTCGTCACAAGTATTAATGGTGCCCAGAGACCCGGGATATTTGGCACTTTATGTACCAAGTATCAATAATCCCCAGAAACCAGGGAGGAAACAAATCACATTGTCACTCTAGCTCATACTGGTGGTGTTAGGAATATATTTTGTTAGAAGAGTGACCATATATTTGTTTTTGCATTTTATTGTAAGAATTGTATTTGAGAAAATGGCTCCATTCGATACTCAGGAATTTTTAAGCAGCCCTTCCATCCCCAAGTGTTATCTGAAACTACTCTGACTAAGGCACAGTGGAGTGCTCTAGCAGTAGCATGTGGTTGTCATGTGTCTAGTAGCATGATAAAAGCACAAATCAAATGCATTGTCATGCAAGCATTGATAGACTCTGGTAGAATAACTGATGATGATGAGTTAGAACTGGCTCAAGAGTTGTTGAATGTAGCACAGGCTGATCTTATAAATAAGCAAGTAGAAAAGAAAGAGAAAAGTGATGCAGAGTTAGAACTCAGACGCATAGAAGCAGAAGAAAGTTTGATTAAGCTGAAAATGCAGGCTGAAAAGAGAGGAATAGACAAAAAGAAGAAAGAAGAGAAAGAGAAGGAAAGCAGCAGAAGATGAGCAAAGGATAAAAGAGGAAAGAGATTGCGAAGATGCAAGAAACATGAAAGGGAGATGGAATTGATAAGAGCTAGATCCACATTACCTGCAACACCGTCTAACCCTACCATGGTAATCAAGACCCTGCATTTGATGTAGTAAGAGTGCAGAAGTTAATCCCTAAGTTTACTGAAGAGGCTCCAGATGAGTTCTTTGATCACTTTGAGAAAGTGGCTTCAGGATGGGATGGCCAGAAGATAAATGGTCAGTTTTGCTATAAAGTGTCTTGATTGGTAAAGGGAGAAGTGCTTATCTAGCCTTAACAGCTGATCAGTGTAAAGACTACAAAGTGCTCAAACATAATGTGCTACAAGTATACCAGATGACCCCAGAGTACTACAATGAAAGATTCAGAAACTTAAGAAAGGATGAAAAAGTAACTTTCTTGGATTATATGCTTATAAAGTGAAGAAGGTGTTTTAAAAGATGGTTGGAGGCAGCTAAAGTTACAACTTTTGAAGAGTTAGAAGAGTTAGTTGTTTTAGAGCAATATTTTAAAGGTATTCCTGAGCATATAAGAGCTTATTTGGAGAGAGAGAGAGGTTAAAAAACTTGACAAAGCTGCTACACTGAGTGAAGACTACAATATAATTAGTAGCAGGCACAATTATAATGTCAAGTACTACAATCAACCACGCCCAGGTTTTAAGTCTCATCCAGGTTTCAGGAACAATTTTATAAATGGGAAACCTACAAGTAATAATACTCCTAAGCAAGCTAATGTGAAATCCTCATCTAATTTTGCAAGACAGTTGCAAAAGCCTAATGTTGTCTGCTTCAAGAGTGGAAGAGCAGGACACTTCAGTCAAGAGTGTTATTGGAACTATCAGCAGTCCAAGCCTCTTGGTCAAATAGTAAGAGGTGACCAGGTCAAACAGACTGTTAAGAACAATGTGGGGAAGAATCCGACTACAGGGAAGACTGAAACTAAACAAGCTGAGTGTTTAGCAACCAGTGGAAATGTAACTTCAAGCAGTGAGTGGCTGAGCAGTTTGGAGGCTTTTAAGCCATATATCTATGAGGGTACACTGGCCACTCAGGAAGAGAGTGTGCAGGTACCAGTCAAGATTTTATGTGATACAAGGAGCAACCATAGTGTGGTGTTACATGGTGCTCACCCAATGTTGGAGAAGAATCTCACTGGAGATTCAGTTATTTTGAAGGGTATAGGAGGAGAGGAAGTAACTCCTATATGCCGCTTACACCTGTTCTGTGAATTGGTGACAGGGAATGTTGATTTTGCTGTAAAGGACTCACTGGCTGTGGAAGGTGTACATGTTCTGTTAGGAAATGAAGTTGGTGGTGTTCCATTTGTTCCTTGTCCTGTAGTGACAGACAAACCGTTGAGGATTAGTCCTACGGTAGAGTTGGAGAAGAATAACCCCCACCTGTTCCCTAGTTGTGTAACTACCAGAAGTATGAGGAGAATTACGATTGTTGGTGAAGAAACTGAGGTTTTGCACGCCCAAGATGGATCAAGTGAAGGATCTTTGAACTTAGAACAATTGTTCCAGGGGAGTGATGCCTCCTGTGGAGCTGACCGAGAAAGGATTTCCCAAGAAAATGAAGAACCTGTTGTTCCTGAAGAGACTCCGAATAGTCAAGGTGTTCCTGAAGATAGTAGTGAAACTACAGTAGCTGAGGTAGCAGATATGGATAGTTCAACCCTTGAAGTTGGACAGGTAACAAGAGAGAAGCTAATGGACTTGCAGAAGAGGGATGCATCGTTAGCTGATTTGTTCTTCAGAGTTGTTGATCAGGAAGAGATGCAACAAACTCCTACCTGTTTTTATCTGAAGGAAGGTTTGCTGATGAGGAAGTATAAACCTTCAGATATACCCGGAAATGCTGAATGGGGCGAATATCATCAGATTTTGATTCCATGGCCATTGAGAAAAAGTGGTAGCGGTAGCTCATGAATCTGGACATATGGGAGTCAGGAAGACTGTGGAGAAGGTCATGAGATATTTTTTCTGGCCTGGACTTCATAAAGATGTTAACAGGTTCTGTCGAGAGTGTCATACCTGCCAGATAGCTGGAAAACCTAATGAAAACATCAAGAAAGCCCCCCTACAACCTATAGAAGTTAGAGGAGAACCCTTTAACAAGGTAATAATAGATATGGTTGGACCGCTTCCGAAGACGAAGAAAGGAAATGAATATCTGTTGACATTAATGTGTCCTGTTACCAGATATCCTGAAGCAATCCCTGTTAGAAACATATCTGCCAAGATAGTTGCTGAGAACTATTGGAGTTTTTCTCAAAAGTTTGGTATACCAGAATTGTAACAAAGTGATAGAGGAACGAACTTTACTTCCAAGTTATTCCAGGATGTGATGAACTTATTAGGGGTGAAACAACAGTTATCAACCGCTTATCATCCAGAAACTCAAGGTGCCTTGGAAAGGTTCCACCAGACATTGAAAAGTATGCTGACAAAGTATTGTTCTGAGTCAGGAAGAGAATGGGATGTTGATTTACCCTTAATGTAATTTGAAGTTAGGAATGCTTATCAAGAAAGCATGGGATATTTACCTAATGAGATGATTTTTGGAAGAGAAGTGAGAGGACCTTTGAAGATTCTTGCAGAAAATTGGGTAGAAAATAAAGAGGAAATCAAAGGAGAGTATGTGAAGAACTTAAGGAAAAGGTTGGAAGAAATTAGAAAATTCTCTTTAGAAAATCTGAAAATGAGTCAAGAGAAAATGAAAAGGAACTATGACAGAAAGACTAAGCTAAGAAGTTTTAGTGTTGGTCAACAAGTGTTAGTGTTTCTGCCAGTCAAGAGATTTCCCCTTACAAATAAATTTCAAGGTCCCTACAGGATAATTGAGAAGTTAACTGATAGAAAGTTAACTTATGATTGACAGACACCCAGAAAGAAAGAAAAACGACAGAGGAAGATACATGTGAACCTTTTTGTTTTGAAACCTTACTTCTCATAAACTAGAACTGAAACTGTGTCAATAATACAGACAACTTCATCTACAGAAGACGATGACGGCTATGAATTGGGAGCTGCAAGCAAGGTGAATAATTCTTCAATTTTGGAAAATTTGGAGGATAAACTGAAACATCTTAATGTTGAACAAGGTGAGGAATTGAGTGAAGTGATTAGAAGCTTCACAGAGATTTTTGCAGATGTACCCAGACGTACTAATCTGACCAAACATGAAATCAAGATCAAAGAAGATGGAAAAAGAGCTTATCGCTTATCACCTTATCATCGAGATGTTCTGAAGAAAGAAGTTCAGTATTTGCTGCAACATGGATTAGCAGAACCCAGTTCAAGTCACTTCAGTTCTCCATGTGTGTTAGTGAAGAACCCTGATGGCTCCTTTAGGATGTGTACTGATTATAGGAAACTGAATTCCATAAGTATGGCTGACAATTATCCCTTGCCTCTTATAGATCAGTTACTTGATAATATTGGGCAAGCCAAGTTTGTTTCCAAGATAGACTTATTGAAGGGATATTATCAAATACCCTTAGATGAAAATGCGAAGTTGCTGTCAGCTTTTATTACTCCTTTTGGATTGTAGCAGTATACTTTACTGCCATTTGGTCTGATGAATGCACCAGCCACATTTCAACGAGTGATGGATCAACTGCTTGGATCTATAGAAGGAGTAGGTGTATACCTTGATGACATTGTCATTTACTCTACAACATGGGAAGAACATCTGCAGATCCTGAAGAAAGTTTTCAAGAAACTACAAGAGGCAGGACTAACAGTCAACCTAGAGAAGAGTGAGTTTGGGAAGGCAACTGTTCAGTACCTTGGGTTTGAAGTTGGAAAAAGGCCTTCTCGCTCCGGTGAATGCTAATGTGGAAGGTATCCTTAAGGCTACCCCCCCCCCTAATACTAGGAAGCAACTACAAAGATTTTTGGGCATGGCTGGATTCTATCGTCGTTTCTGTCCAAATTTCTCAGCCGTAGTAGCTCCCTTGACAGACTTAACTAGTCCCAAAGCTAAGTTTGTTTGGACTCATGAATGTCAAGAATCCTTTGAGAAGATAAAAGCCATTTTAACTTCAAGACCAGTGCTTCAAGCTCCAGACTTTAATTAGAAATTTGTGATACAAGTTGATGCCTCTGAATGTGGAATTGGAGCTGTTCTACTTCAAGAAGATGAAAATAACCTTCTACACCCTGTGTGTTTCCTGTCTTCAAACTGGAAAAGCATCAGAAAAACTATGCAACTATTGAAAAGGAGGCTCTAGCCTTAATCACAGCATTGAAAAAAGGTTTGAAGGTGTGGTGGATAACAGACCTAGGAATGAAGAAGTTTTAGTGTTGTCTGATCACAATCCCCTGTCATTCATACAGCGGATGAAAAACCATAATCAAAGACTGACCAGGTGGTCTTTGTGCTTGCAACAGTATAATATAAAGGTTGAGCACATATCTGGTAAGAACAATGTAGTTGCCGATTATTTATCCCGTTGTGAATCGTTGGATTCAACCCCGGAATAACTAATCTTTTTAGTTTTATAATGCAATTATAATTGTGGTAATACGATTAATTCACCTCAGAACCTGTGTATCATGTTATGAAATGTATGTTTTGGTGTGTTCAGATTCCCAAATTTAAAGATAACATGTCTTAAGTGATCCACACTTTTCATTTTTAAGTACGTAAGACAGAGAGAGTGAAAGCTCATAAGCCTTTTGAAGAGGGTTGCTGTCACACTTTGAGAATGTCTTAGCTAAGCTGATTTCTTTATCGGCGCAACAAGTGCGTAAGACCTCCCAGGCCGCACTGTTATTAAACCCCTTGAAAATAGATGAGTTAAGCTAATTTTTTATCATCCCGGTCAGGCCTGTAACGGAACAAAGGAACCTTATTCATAGACATATGTGAACGCAGTCAAAGAGGCCCTGTATTAGATACCCCTATAGAGATGACGTAATATGTTATCGTCTCAGACGTGCACACTGAGATACACCCATTCCCCTGATACGCAGAGTCACGCATATAAAATATTAATTCGCTTTTGAGGCAGAGCGGCGTGCGTTAGAGAGTCTCTCTCTCTCTCTCAAAATCTCTCTCGCTCGCTCGCTTGGTTGCGAGGCTGTTTCATTAACTTAACGTAACGAGCTGGTCACTCATTTCTTAGTAAAGTATGTGTCATTTGTGGAATCTGAACATAGTATTATTTCTGTTAGGTTCGTGAAGGTGCCACGAAAAAATAGTGAAAAAGTGTAAAATTGTAACAGGCCTTTTGATGGAAGCTGCAGCTGTGTATAAGGTATTTTTACAAATGTTTTGAAGTGCACTTTGAGGTTTTTATCATTTTTTTTAAACATTTATCTTTTGCTTTGTTCTTTTGACATATCCAAATTTTATATGCTTAATGTTTGTACTGTCAATGCTTTAATTGTTTTCGTATTATGCATTATGTTTTTGCATTGTCTTTATTTTGTTTAATTAGTTTGAATAATATTCTGTTCTGAAATTGTTTGAATCTAACACTTGCAAATTAATTTTTATTTAATGAAATATCATTTCAAATTTAATTATTGCTTTATGATTTAATTTAATTAATTTTCTTGATAAACTTTGATTTAATTTTGCTTAATAATTAATTCAAGAATTAATTAAACTTTTGTTTTCAGATAATAACAATTTCCCTGAGATTGTGAATTTCACTTATAAATTTTGAATTTAGAAATAAAATTTTGTATTTAAAATTTATATGAGTATTTTATTTTAACCACCAGTACTGTATTTTATTTTTGTTTAGGTAGAAATATAGAGTGATAATTGTGACGTTTCCCACAAATAAAACAGAATCAGGGAAATACTTAGATTTGAATTTGTACGAGTGATGCCCTTTAATTAAGATTACCTCACACCTATTTTAATGAACTTAGACTGATTGTTTTCTTGACTGTTCAATTAAGAAAAAGGGATCACTCTTACCTGTAGAATATTCAGTCGTTTAGTATTTGTGATGTTTCCTTGCATACCTTTCCACTTTATTTACTATGCATTGTATCGGCGGTTACCGAGATATGGTATATCGTACGCACTACTTACAGATTATTTAAGATGGGCTTGATTGGAGATTTCTTTTTAACCACGAATGACATTCCAGTGAGGAAATAATCTCTATTGAGGTTTTGGAAACGACAATCTTTTCCGTAATGATGCAGAAAATACCGTTTTGATATCAAAACAAAGTAGTTTTTTCTGGTCTGTACGTTTTCTAATAAATCTGGTGGGCTATATTCACCTTTTTCTTGATTATCTAGCCAAATCTGCCTGTAAGCCGCCACCTGAGATTTCTGAAAAACATGTAAAATACATCATTAGATACGTAAAAACACGAAGAGAAACTTAATCTTTTATATTTCATGACTTAATGGTCATGATCAAATTTCATGTCTGTGTTATCATTCTATCAGCTATGATGAAAATATGATAGGATATTTAAAAAAAAATTCTTGTTAATGACTTTTAGTTTAATTCATGTTGAATTTAGCGTTTGAAAGCACTGAAATCATTAAAAAGCAAACCAACTAAGGGGAAGTCTGGGATTGTGATGAATTGTCGCTGTCTTCTCGATTGAAGTGAGAGCAACTTTTTGTTCTAATTCTATTTCTATCCATGATATGAAAGTCTCTACAGAATATAAATGAAACTACAAACTTGACCCGTGCATTAATTGTATTATATAAGTTATCCGTTATGAAAGGTCCGCAAGCGGAATTTTCATAATGGAGTATAGAAAACTGATTAGATCTAGTTTAACTAATAAATGTCAACCTTTTGGATGTTCTTGCTTAAGCACTGTTTGACAAAATAATGCACAAAATAATGCACTTGCTTAACCAATACTTCACACATACAAGGCAGTAATGGAACGTCTTGGTATTAGCAAAATTCTGCGGATATCGAGCGTTACAATTCAGTGCTTAAATTCATACTGGTCCTTATTCAGTAATTTTCTGTTCTGTAACAGTTATTCTCATGTTATTCTGGCTTCAATTTATCACGCAATGAAACAATGTCCGGGGAAATGTTTTGGGTATACTTCGGATATTCGTGGATTGCAGTACAAATGACTATTATATAATGGGTGTCGTAGGGCAAAATTACTTGTGGCAGCTTGCCTGATAATAAGGTAATAATTGTGGCATATCTTTTCACCGGATATCATATGGCACATACACAGCTCCTCTTGATTACCGCTGTCTTCATACTTCTTTGGACCAATTTTTCTTCAAATCCTAGGTCTTTTTTTCTCAAATGTCTCTCAGTTTACTAACCTGTACCTCTCTTTTATTTTGTTCCGTTTTAAAAATGCCGGGAAGATATATTCTAATGCAAGCCTTTGTAACGATTCTTGTAACAGAATTAGGTCTCATGAAGGAGATCTCCATCAGCCTTTTTTTTTCTTTTATGTTAAGGCCTGACCACACTAGGAAACGTGTTTTGGAAGCAAAGTTTCCAAGCTGTCAGCAAACAGTTTCTAGGAAACTGCTTGTAAACAGTTTACAAACAGCTTGGAAACTTTGCAAGCAATGTATCCTGTCCAGAGCTCAGTTGTCGTCAGGATGCCTGATGGTGCATTAGCCTCTGTGTTCTACTTAGCAGTGTTAATGTACTCGAGGAGGGATAAGAGGAAGTAAAAGAAATGGGTGAGGAAGTTTTTAGATAAAGCAGTGTCACACACACATGCACATGTGTACATATACATATAGACATATGTATAAGTATATGTACATATACATATAATGCAAACATAAAGTACGTATGTGTAAGTGCATATAAATATGTGTATTTAGATATATGTATATGTAATTATATAAACACATACATGTATATACATATATACACGTATATATATGTAAATAAAAGCATATACTACATTATACGTGTGTATTTGTGCATATACACACAGAAACACTAAATGTTTTCCATTCTGGAAAAAAGTGTTTGCAAACAGTTTGCAAACTTTGTTTCCAAACAATGTTTCCTAGTAATGACAGACCTTCACATCAGGATCTCGTAGAAAAAATGCCAACCTTAGTCACGAGGGCGAAGATACGAGTAAGATGTGAGCCGTCGTGATCTGCTCCATTTTTTCATAGTCAGAAACTCTTTTGAGTCTGTATTCTGTAACTAATTGCCAACGTTACTTTTTTTCTTATTTCACATAAAACTTCAACTTTACTCGTCACCATATCAGAGACAAGTCGTGAAAACTCCCTTAATACCTGCGCAATGCATTTAGCGTCACCATCTTAATATATTTCAGAATGTTTTGCTGCTTTGAGGTTCCTTTTGGCACGTTATAAGTTTCTTAATCTGTCCTAGGTAGTGAATTTCATGTACTATGTACGCATTTATATATATATATATATATATAGATATTATATATATATATATATATATATATATGTGTGTGTGTGTGTGTGTGTGTGTGTGTGTGTGTGAAGTGAATTTTTATCACATCATCATGACTCGTATACATACATGCATTAAGTTACAAATGTTCTTCTTTTAATATCCAATTCGCTCTACCTCGGAATTAATATATTTTCATATAAGTTACCCGAAGGGTAATTTTTTAGTTGATAATGATTTCGTCCTCTCGTGTATTCGAACCAGCGCACAGAGAGAAGTCAGGACTTCAGTGAGTTACCGATCAGGCCAGCAAGTGAGGTGTAAGTTGATACCGATTCCGACCTTACAAATCACTGTCGAACTCAGGTATTTGTAATTAGAATCGATATCCGCCCACCTCGGCTATGTTAACCAAGTCGCACGTTGGCCGCACGTAGCCATATTATGAATTTTTATTTGATGTAGAGCGAATATGATATTGAAGGACATTTTTAGCTAATGCATACATATGATTCACAGTTATGTGATAAAAATTCACAATATGGCTACGTGCGGCAAACGTACGGCTTGGTTAACATGGTAGAGGTGAGCGGATATCGATTCTAATTACAAATACCTGAGTTCGACAGTGATTTGTAAGGAGGGAATCGGTATCAACCTATACCTCACTTGTTGGCCTGGTTGGTAACTCACTAAAGTCCTGATTTCTCCTCTGTGCGCTGGTTCGAATACATGAGAGGACGAAATTATTATCAACTAAAAAATTACCCTTCGGGTAACTTATATGAAAATATATTAATTCCGAGGTAGAGCGAATTGGATATTAAAGGACATTTGTAGTTTAACGCATATATATTTTATGTTATCTTTACATTTATGTATGTGTGAGTGCAGTTAATTGAGCCTACCAGTCCTAGTCTCACAGTGGGCCGATAGTGTTCTTTCATTTATATAGTTACGATATTTCATGAATAGAATATGAAGAGCGCTTTCTAAGGCTTACACTCAAGAACTCATCCAGAGCAGTATTTTTTTCAAAGCCCAAAGTGAATTTGGGATTTCGGGAGATGTCAGATAGGTCTGAGATAAGAGGTCGTGGGACTCCAGCTGTCAAACCGGACAGGAGGTCGCTGGTGTAGTGTGTTACCATAAGCACATGAAACATCAGCGATGTTAGCATCAACAAGCGGATGCTTGTGGCCGAAACATTGATGTTAGTTCCTGTAAAAGCACAAGTTGACGTTAACTATATTGATTCCAATTTGATAAGGATAAATGTACTGATTTTGTGCTGCAAGTTATTTTTATTCCCAGAAAATATCCTGTGCAACATAGAACTTATTGAAATCCAAAGCTTCCCTCGAAGGTGAATGTCATATGTCGCAAACGGAATATAATTTGGCGTGTTTTCGTAATTGTTAAAAGATCCACAGTTGACTATACATATTTTTTTTATTGTAATAAGAGCTTCTCTGTTATAACATGAATGTTTGAAAATAACCCATATGTTTTGTGAATACAAAACAAAACACGACCGAGAAATAGGGTGTAACCAGTTTTGTTCTTATATTTGTCTTTGTATTGAATGAAAAATTTAAAAAATCCAAGGAAATTGTCGAATATCTTTGCTTTGAAATGCGAACTCTAATTCAAGCAAAAAGTGCATCACCTTGTCCCAAGAGAAACCCTACAATAATTTCTAAGCCGTCTGACAATTCCAAATGGGAGTCCGAAGGCGCCAGTGCAACAAAAACTAAGAACAAGGCCACCAGCAGAAGACAAAAAATCCCCAACATTATCCAGGCGCTCCCTTGGAATTCTTGGGTGTAAGCGGTCCATTTCTGGTCGCTACTAGACGGTCGTTTGAAGATCAAATAGTATCTGAAATGGTAAGAATATAATGAACATGAGTATCATGATAAAAAAAGATATATAAGTAATTCAAACTTTTTGGCGATTCTTTATTTTTTTTTTCCTAGCAATTCAAGTCAAAAGTCCCGATGACGAACTGCTAGAAAAGAGAGAATGAGCATGTTGGACATTTCTTGATACATGATTTAACAGTAAATCCTACAAGTTCTATATTCTTATCTTGTGCGTGCTACTGGGCATTGAATTTTCATCATTGAAGCTACAAATTTGGTATTTTTATGACCTGACCATCGCCATGTATAAAAATGAAGACATTCAAGGGAAATATTTAGACGCTGGAAAGACTTTGCCTGGAGTAGAATATCTTGCGTAACGATAGAATTGAAAATTCATGAAGGGATGCTGAGATGTATGCGTTTACAAAAAAGAACTAACACGTTTCTCTAGGTGTATTTATATTCCTAGTGTGGGTATATTCTTAGATTCAGCATGTAGGCCTCATAGAAAATAAAACTTCTGAGGAAAATGAATTACACTTCTATAATATTTAGATTACAGTATTTAGCAAAAACCTTTTCCTTCCTTTGCCTGAACATTTACTCGTGTTTGGCGTTGTTTTTGAAGAACTGTTATCACCGCCATTTGATTTTGTTAGTATATAAATAAATGAATAGATAAATAACTGTAGATTTTGCAGAGTTAAACTCTTGCCTTTGAAAAATTTATGAATTTCAATAGATGCAACTTAATCTTTGTGGGTAAGCACTTGTGTATGTGCATATCTAAGCCTTTCAACAGGATACGGGGCAACAAAATCCGCCGTTCCATCGGAGTTGAAGGGAATCCAAAGCGAAAACAAGAAACGAGTCTTTCAGTAGCTTGTCAGAAGATGAAGCCAGATTTGTAAAGTATTTTGGGATCTTTTTAGATAAAGCTCAGAGCAGTTTTACACATAACAACCGGAAGGGATTCTAAATATGACCTCCCTTTAGTATAAAAACCCGGGGAACTAACGTGGTTCAGCAAAGACTGATGCTGAGAGACTTCCAACAGAAGTTGTTATATATTGCCATCCACTCAGTCAAGAAAGTGATAAGGTTGTTACAAGGACTTGATCTCTGAAACAAAAGCGCAACTGTTCTCAGTTGCGCTGTTCTCAGTTGCGCTTTTGTAGGGCTTTCGCGCTGACCTCGTTCAAAGCCCAACGAAGGTAATGGGTAAAAGACCTGCAACGAAGGGGTTAAGCAAACAGCAGGGTAAATAGACATTTTACCCAGCGAACCGCCGCAACCCAAGTTATTTATTTAAAAAGTAAATGACTACAATTATTGCACCGCCATGTTACAAAAAATGAGTCTATTAGTCCATTAATACCTTGTCGCTGATAGTGTCATGAGGAAGTCGACAACTTCACTACGCTTGGCCGTCAGGTCAATAGTAGACACAGCTATGTCTGCAGCTCCCTCAAGGACCTCGCCGATGACTCCGTTCCAGCGGCCATTGATGAAAGACCCCCAGGCTTTATCTCTCACCATCCTGCAGGATGACCTTTGCAAATGGAAGATCAAAACGACCATGAGCTCCCTCTTCATCATCATACAAAATAAAACTGCAAGAAGTTCATTTTGTTTTCGCGCAATTCTACAGAAAGGTCAAGTTCTTTAGAATTGTGTGTAACATTTTACGTGTAAATGGAAAATGTACTGGAAGAAAATAAATGCCTCACTCATAAATATAAGTGACAGATGACGGGGATACTACTGGGTTAGAGAACTGCTGATGACTTTATGTCGGTGAATGAAGTGACAGATGTCAAAGTTTTTCCGAAGAAGGTTTCACTGTTGATTCACCAGTTGAATGATGTCACTATCAGTGACTTATGTGTGTGTGTGTGTGTGTGTGTGTGTGTGTGGAATCACCCCATAGTGAAAACAGCGTATTGGTGGAAACGCTGGTTTTAAAGTATCAATTTCGAAATACTGATCCGATATCGAATGAGGCAATTTCAGTTTCTTGAGCATCGGCGATCACTTCTGATAATTCTTTTATACTTGTTATTCATTATCGAATAGGCATATAGACATATCAAAGCCATACTAAAAAAAAATAACTTACAGAGGTAAGGACACTAAAAACATTTTTAATAATACATATACGTTATGCTTTAAGTAGCACTTATCCACATTATCTCGTGCATTCAAAACATGTGTGAAACTTACGTAAAATTAGTGATTTTCTGCAGAAGATAGAAAAGGGAAGCATAGCCTCCTTGAAGGGCAACAGTCCCGTCCACATGTGTTCTTGTTGTATATATAAAAGGCGGATTCTGGAGAGAAAAAAAAAAAAGAGCCCGAGTTTCACTCACCATGGAGTTCATGAAAATTCTACTTCTATTTTCCTCTACTTTGTCTTAACAGTATTTGATTAATTAATATAAAGATTGATTTAATGTAGTTTCTTGCCTCAGAATTTAACTCATTATATACTATAGTTTTTACAGTATATGATAGGATATCATTGATATACAAATATTGGATAAATGTCTATCACAATTGAGGTTGCATTATAAGCAGGCAATCTCGCATGAAAAAAGAAGATAAATGCAAACCTGCCCCTTGTGGATTTGAACCGCTGTCCTGTGCTTTGCCTGACCAACACTATATCCACTTATTCAATGAGAGCATCAAGGAGTGGAACTAGACACCTATGCTACTGCACATAATTTGTAATATGTTGATGGTATCTTTAGTGAACCAAGACCTATTTTGTCTTGATTCCCATGGGGTAGTGTTCTTGGTCCGCTATTATTTTCAGTGTATACGAGTGATATGGTTGTTGGCGAGGAAAATAAGATTGTTCAGTAAGCCTATAATGCAACACTTGTGGGTTTAGTAAAGTCTCCACTTGTGAGAAATGAGCCTGCCCTTAGTCTCAGCCGTGACATGCATCATCGGTTAGTGAATTGTGTGGTCGGTGAAAAAGAAAAAAAAAAAAAAAAAAAAAAACATTGATTAGTAGATCACGTATCGATTTTCCACCACTATCTCCCCTGTAGGTGGGTGCGGTTCTGCTGAATGAGTCTGAAGCTTTAACTATACTTGGTGTAATCTTTGACTCACATCTTATTTTTTGAGAAGCACATAATGAAAATATCAGCAAACGCCGCATGGAAGTTAGATATTGTATGTAGGGCCTTTTATATATTTATAACATTGATAAAATTATAAGCAGGTGTTTTCCCCTGGAAATTACTCATAAAGGATACTTGATAAAGGCATTTATCTCATTGCCTTTGTAGATGAGAACTGAATTGCTTGAGGGGTTTGGAGGAAGTAAAACTACAGATATGGTCACAGTTAGCCCACTATGATCCAAAAGTATATACAGTAGCATGTTTGGTTCCACTATGCTATTTTTCTGTGGCTGAATGGATATAGCAATGGCTTGGCAAATCAAAGGTCGGTGATTCAGATTCCGAAAGATATTTGTCTTTGTCACATGACTGAGGTTATCAATACTGAACAGCTACCACTTACATATAAAAAAAATCGTCTAGCCAAATTATGAACATCTTTGCAGTCAGGCAATAAATGTTTGGAATTCGTGAAAAGTTATCATTTTTACTTTAGCCTACCTCGATGATAGTGCACCTTAAATGAAGTCCGGTGAGATCTCTCCTTCTAATAATGAGGTCTCCTTGGATGTAAGTCATAACTCCGTACTTCATCTTCCTGCTCACTAATAGTCTTTGGTTTGGGAGATCTTTGAGTTCCTCAGGGATGACACCTTTGACAGCTAAAAAGTGTCTGTGAAGAGCATCATCTTCAGAGATGTTGTTCAAGAGCCAAGTACCGATGACGTGTAATCTGAGCGGCAGTTTGGGTGCTACTTTGTAAGCTTCCAGCAATATTGCACCTCTGGATTCTACATCAACTAACGCTACAACAACCTGTAAGAAGCCCATTTATAACCTTCCTTCGTCTGTTACTGAAATCATATATTAGCCTAGGCTATGACACGCAATCTTTTGGAAGATTCTAGATACTTGTGCCTTACCTTTTTGTGCTATTTCAAAAATATAGGATACTATAAATACAATACCTTACTATCTTGATACCATTCTTCTTGCATTTTAATAGATTTTTTATCGATTTAACTATTTATTAATTATTTTAATAAGTGGGATCTCTTCTTTCTGTATTTCCTCTCCTTCCTCTTGGTTCTTCCTAATGAACACTTGATTCTTTGAAAGCTTGAATTTCAAGTTAATGGTCCCTGTGGGCTAGTTCCATATGAATAGGGTTCATCTACTGAATATAATAATAATAATAATAATAATAATAATAATAATAATAATAATAATATCGAAATACGTCAAATACTTCTGCATAGCTGAATTCACTCGCACTGACCTTGCTGTTGATTGGCAAGGACACCTGACTAAGTTGGCTTTCAATGGTTGTATCAGAGAGGAGCAGCCAGTTGACCTGATCGTCAGTCTTGTCGTACATCTGCTTGTGTAAAACAACTTTGATTAAGAAGAAAATAGAGAACTGAGACCAAAGGCCAAAGGTTAGGACCTATGAGGTCATTTAGCGCTGAAGCGGAAATTGACAGTATAAAGGTTAGAAAGGTTTAACAGGAGAAAAACCTCAAAGCAGTTGCACTATGAAGTTGGAAAGGAAGATGGGAGAAAGAGAATATGAACGGAGATACAGTAAAAGGAATGAAAGGGATGGAAGCTAGGGGCCGAAGGGACGCTGCAGAGAACCTCAAGTAATGCCATGAGGTACACTGATGGTACTAGCCCCCACGTGGAATAACTTTGGTTAATCACGGTTATTAAAAGCAGGTCTTTGTATGTCATGAATAATAGCAGCTGACTAAGTATAGACGTCTTTTCTAATTCCACAGTTTTCTATCAAATTTGTCTGTTCGTTTCTAGCACAAATAACCTACTGAATATTAAAAATCCATTGTTCTGTACACACCCTGCTTCCTTCAAAATCAAAATGCGGATTTATTTTTATATATTAAGTTGCTGTCATTTCAAGCCTTCTCCAAATCTAATGCCCTTATTTGTGTTGTAGTTATTTTGAAAAGACACTTCACATATTTCAGATGCGGCACTATTTTTCTATTGAAATTTCCATTTCAATAGGCTATGGTATGAATTAGTCAGCAAAATAGTTCCCCTAAAAATTTAGAAATAATTGGAACATGACAATTAAAGATATTTAATGTCCCTTCTGTAGTTTAAAACAGCGTATATAAGTTTTTAAATGATAATTATACTTTGAGAGACGCAGACCCATCTTTCCTGGGATTGATAAAGAAATATGTCTCATTCCGAAAACTTCAGGCCCAATGTTAAGACTGAAGTTGCAGAGCTAACACGACAAAATTTCCATGATTTCTAAGAGTAATAACAGTGGCCACATGTTCATTGATTAGTAGTTTTTAATGAGCAAGGATGACAAATTGCTTTATAGATTTCTTAAAGTTCTTTTGCAACATGGGCATTCGGTCGGCGCGCTGGAACCTATGGAAATGAAGCCTTTGTTAGTTTTGTTATGATGACATTATATGGCAAATAGATGAACTTAAATACCATAGAAATATAGTTCAGACTTCCATATTTTGCTTACCATGTTATTTTGAGATATAACTTCTTGTCGATCAAGGCTGCCTAACAAAGAGCTGATGATGTGATAGCAAAAATTAGTGCGCTTTGAGTGTTGATGATAACAGACCCATGACCATGAAATCTAAATTTCCAGGAATAGTCATATCTCAAGATATAATTAGGCATTAATAGTTGATAAATTACAGATTTTTTCCAACACCAATGAAAGCAGTTATTCAAAATGAAAGTAGTCTCCAATTTCGTACTATAGTAATTTCATGCATAAAACATAGAATGTCTTGTTGCACTGCTCTCTAGTTAATTTTATTTTTAAAAAATTTGAATCCAAAATTGTAAACGTTTTTCTTTTTCCAGAATTGTTGCAGTCGAGTCAAAAGGTGGCTCATCTTTATTTTCAAGTGAAGTTGGTTCTCCATTGGAATTCTGAATTCTTCCTTTTATTGATTTTCTAGATATGCCATTGAAATACCGGCGTGGTAATCCTGAGTTATTACCGATGTGGTGACTACACTGTGTCTGAATTGTTAAAATCGAGCTATTGGTAGAATTAGTTTCTTTCATGGAAGTCAAAAGTTCCATATACGTGTTCTAAAAGGACAGTATTTAGATTTTAATTATTACCAAGACATCAACAGTAAACTCTTTGGCCCCTGTGACGCCACATCTTTCGGCGTAATTTAAAGTTGTTGGCTATTTAGAGATGAAGTCAGCATGTCGACCTTAATCTTTAAGCATTATAACAGTGGAATCTTTATTTCAGAACAAAAGTCAAACAATTTTTTAAACTTTAAGAAAGATAGCCTCAAAATTTTTCAGTTTACTAACTTCATTGATGATACTGGTGATATTAGCAGCGGAATCGGGCCAATCAAAGTAGATTCGAAGTAACATTTTTGAAACAAGTCTTTCTCGATTCGTCATCAGGAATCATAGGCCTCAGAAGTGGCAAGGCGGTGAGTCAGCCATATAATGAAGCGGAATTCGTAAATTTAATCATTATTCTTAAGTTCTCAGCGGATTTCAAGAACAGAAATTTGAGATAAACAACTAGCAATACAATGTCAGTTCTTGAGTGCAAGTGTAGAAATACACAGTTCAATTGATATAATGTCGATATTATGTCTACATACCTCTTTAAAAACATACAAGTCTTCTTCGGTGAGCATTCGTTGAACAACTAAGTGCTGGGGAGGTTGAGGTGTATTTACAAAATGATGGAAATCGTTAACTGCTTTGGCACTAATGTTTTTACTGCCTGGATCCCGATGTGCTACCGTGACAGATAAACCTAAGCCATATTGTCCATAGAGCTGGCGAAGTGTCCATTGGAACCACCTGTTGTCGACTTCAGCCTCTTTAGTCCCTGGAATATCTATCCCTGCAAGAAACATTATCCTTTAACGAGCACTTATTTCTGTTTCCTAGTTTATGAAGACAACTTTGTTTATAAGAATGTTACTTCTCAGCATTGTAGGATCTTTTCTGCAGTTCATGACATCGCTGAAAAAATAAACATCGACGCCCCATCTCTTGAACAACAACCGTAATGATAACGATAAAGTTGTCTGAAGCTGTTGTAGATTGTCATCAGAATGATAATGGTTTCGGCAACAAATAGCAAAGAAAAGTCATTAGTGCACACATGACTGTGTAAACAGATCCATCAATTAAGCAGGTAAACAAGTCATTACATAATTCGTTAATAGTGTTATCTTAGCACAGTTGTCCCATTTCATTTCTGCACAAACCTTCCGATATCTTGCAGTAAGAATGCCTTTAATTCAGAGACGCTTTTTTTTATAAAAATTCACGTACAAGTATTTTTCGCATTTGATCACAGTTTCCTACTATCGATTTTAGAGTAAATAACCTCCATGAGATATTTATTCTTTAGAAACGATTCATAGTGTACAAAAGTTTCTTTGAAACTAATCAGCCTTTACTTTTCTCTATCCAAGGCTCACCTTGCATGTGTGTGTGTGTGCGTCTGTGCGCATGTTTCACGTTATAGGTGAGAAGCTGGATCGTGACCTCCTGTAATGACCGCTCTTGTCATTGTAAATTCAGTTCCTCATCTGAGATTGGAAGGTAGGAGGTAGTTTCCATTAATATCATTACTATTTGTTAATAATTCATTGCTTATCAATATTGCCTGTTTCATAGTGAAATGGTGTCTATATCTAATTCATGTATTTCTCCATATGAAAGGCACAACACGCGAGGAAAGCCCCGAAAAATTCTTAAGGCGTCCCCTTCAACTACATTTAAGGAATTCGTAAATTACAGGACAATATTCAAATCCAGTGTGAAGCTGGTTATGAAGAGACCTCAAAATTTTATTTTGTTTATACCCAGTCTGCTAACATGTGCCCGTGTAATGCTTCTGCATGAATATGATGTTGCACAAAAACATACTCCCGATTTAGAGTAGTTATCCTCTCTAATGTGAAATATTTTTTTTAATGATTAAAAAAGTATGAAGCGTTCATTCTTATTTATTTCTTACCCCTTGACCAAATGATGATATACACAAACGCTGAAGGTTAACTAATCAACGGCCAGAAGTGTAAAATATCCGCACACGCGCGCAAACACATACATACTAATGCCTGCGAAGTGATCCTCGGATGGAGAAAAGTCAAACATGAACCGTTAAGATAAAAAAAAAAAGAAACGCAGGTAGACTTTAACGCTGTGAAATTAATCCTTGTAGAGGTGAACACAGGCACAGGAGGGAGGTCGGAAATTTGAAGAGCGGTTGGTCTACTAAAAGCAATTTCAAGTAAAAGACATTTAGAAGTCTAGCAACTGGAGTCATAGAGCATGGTTAGTGTTTTAAGTCTCTGACCAAAAACATCTCGGTTCCTATAGTTAACTGGTGCCTCAGCATTGTCTAGGACCCAGAACATACATTAATGTTATATGAATTCTTGATTGATCTGCAGATACTTTCTTACAGTATCAAGAACTTGCAGTGCTGGTTTGCCTTTTGATAAGTTGTTAAACTCTTCCTTCTCACTTACCTTAGCCAACAGCTTCCATTTGTCTGATTATTGTCCTTCAGTGCCACTGTTTCTGGCTAAAAGAAACATTATAAAATAAGTGGAAGAAAAAATTAATATTTTCCTAAAAGTTTTATGGTCTTACTAAAAGTAAGCCCGAAGTAGAAAGTAAATCTCATCGCTCAGTTAATTAATAAAATTTACATTGTGAATTTCATTTAACGCAAGCAAATAAACCGAGGTTATTTTTTCTCACATACTATCATTATGATTCTTAACATTTTGCATGTACTAGGTTAGCACCTTCGATATCTTGTAAGACAAATCGAGTTTGTATTTTACGCTTTATACATATTCCCATATCTCTGTTTCTGGCGCTGTTTCCCGGATACCTTGCGCTAATCAAATACTGATTACCTACTGTCCTCAATACCTATGTTTGGATTCCATGTTGACCTTGGCTCCATTGCAGTAAATATTCTCCTTCAGAATATCTTCCAGTTCTTTCCAGGGTCCTGTGTGGGGTTATTCTTGTGGTCAACCGTACCAAGAGGAAAAGTATTACTCAATAAAAGCTCATACAAATACTCACATTTCGTAGGTCAACCCTCATAACAGGAATCATCCGAGGTTTGTTTGATGATTGGGAAGGAGGAAAGAAAAGGAATAAAAAGATATCACAGCTTAATTTATATGTGCATCCGCCATTTCTGGTAAATAATTATAACAGCTGGAACATGGGTTGCCTAGAATTAAGGGTCTATGGGTTGAGTATTGTTTGGTGCTTGTTGACATTTGGGATGCATGAATCACCAAACACTGGCCTGATAAAAACGAGCAAAAGTGTGCGAAACATTCATTGATTAGATCAAGAAACTTTGTTTGCGAGACATCCATTACTTTGTTCTGTAATCACTCAATGTACTGAAAAAGTTACGTGTATAGAGTTCGTATTTTTCTTTCTCGGTTCCAGAACAACAGGTCAAGAGTAAACAGTGAGCTGTTCTTTATTCACTGACAAGACTAGTAAGAGAAATGAGAAGAAAATGACTCATGTTTAACCTTACAAAAAATGACGGAAACGCTTTTCAAATGTATCATAAAAAAAAATCACTTGTGACAACCTAAATTCCAAATGGCTCCTCACTAATGCCGCCTTTATTTATTCTTCCTTTGAATGAAAACCAAACACTAACGTACCTTGACTGATTATATTGACAAGGCGGACGCCATGAAAGGCCACGATGTCGTGGACCAGACGACTCTCTAAATGTTCCCGATCGAATCGAGCACTTGTTGCAGCATTCCAAGTGCAGAGGAGTAAGAAAACCACAAAATATTCATGGCTGCAAACTCTGACGCCTTTGGACATGTTGACAGCAAGTGACGGCTGCAATAAAAGTGGTGACAGGTTACTATGTGAATTACGTGAGACTGAATAATTCGAGTGTTCAATTTGTCATTGTATTGGTTTCTAGAAATGTACTTTTGTTCCTCTACCTTTGATTTATTCCTGATAATCGATATGTTTGTTATATTTGAGAATTCTGACCTCCTTTGTGCATGACAGGTAAAAATGAGACATTCAGTGACGAAAATGATCTGAATTATAAAATATTTCAAAGTCAAAACGTGGCGCACTAAAAAATGATTTTATTCCTTTGAACACAACGCGGATCTATTTTAGTTGTCATCAGACCATGCGCTATCTTAAAAAAAGCGTATGAGAGAAATCTGACTTAAGACCTAAGAAACACTTCCAAATATTGGATGACTAATTTTCACAACTTCAAACAAATGTCCACTAAACATCCCGCTCCATTCAATCAGAATCCTGCTGCATCACCCTTATAATTGGTTACAGGGAAATTCGTAACACCAAT
This sequence comes from Macrobrachium nipponense, assembly GCF_015104395.2. Classification (NCBI taxonomy): domain Eukaryota; kingdom Metazoa; phylum Arthropoda; class Malacostraca; order Decapoda; family Palaemonidae; genus Macrobrachium; species Macrobrachium nipponense. The sequence continues at coordinate 38,738,295 of NC_061087.1, read as the reverse complement.
AATGACTTTGTATATAAAAAAAACTTAAATTACAGCGGCAACCTCTGGCTCAACGTAAAACCCGGCAGGTTAATGCTTAGAATGGATAAAACAAATAAGATACGAAACTACGAATGCAAATAGAACCCAAAATTAAAAACGCTAATAACATATAAACAGGACCGAAAGTACAAACTACAAGTGAGTCATAAAAATATCTTTGAGTTTTTTATTTTTGTATTATTCGTGTGAGAGACGATGGTCGTGTAATAAACTGAAGAGGTACGTAGCTATCATACATATATTTTTGGCGCAGTGTCTTGCTGTTCTTTTGCAATGTCACGAATCACTATCTTCTTCGTTCGAGACATTGACTGACAAGTCATTATTAACACGACAAAGTCTGCGAAACTGGAAGGAATGACTAGAATCCAGAGGTTCCCAAACTGGGGGAAATTCGAAGCTACCAGGGCGGTAATAAATACACTACCTACTAACTAAAAAAATCTCAGATGGATTTTCTCATGTCCTTTTATTTGTTACTAACCGCTCTCTATGGCTATGCGGTTAGTTGTTACTAACCGCTCTCTATCCACGTTTATCAGTATATTTGTACATTTGAAAAATAAATTAGTAAATAGTCACAGTGTGTTCTAACTACTCTTTCCCTCATACACATGAAGGGGAAATTTGGATGGTTGAACTGAGTACAGGGGGAAATGGCAGAAAAAAAGTTTGGGAACCACTGGACTAGATAAATCTTCTGTCTTTCCTGATCAAACACCAATAGCTAGGCGAGGATTGTCCCCTTGGAAAAATTCTTCGGACTCACATGTAGTCCTGAGGTGAGGTCATGCCCTATGTGTGTCAGCTATGACTATGTAAGTGTGTGTGTATGCATATATATGTATAATTTCTAGAACAAAGCGCTTATTGTGAAGGTTGATGACTGGAGAGTAAGCCTAGTTGTATGAATAGTGCTACAGTGATAGCACTTTTTTCAGACGTAATTTCATCTCATATGTGTAGATATTTCTTGTTCAATGAGTTATTCAGTTCATATATATGTAATATTAATAATTATATATATATTAATATTATATATATATATATATATATATATATATATTATATATACAATACAATATATACATCATACATACATACACATACACATAAATATAAATTACATTTTACGGTACCCTACTAATTACTGAAAATTTTCCCATACAGTGTAGCCTACACTTATGCTCTGTTACTTAGTAACGATTCATTTATATTTTCTTGTATTGCATAAGCCTCTCTGATGTGCTTGCTGGACTGAATCTCATAATGCATTTCAGAACAGTAAATTATTTTACGCCAGAAAAGTATAGCATAGCACTATTATTTCACATTGTTTTAGTACAATGGTTTTCGGCTAAAACACTGTTCTTTTATGCACTTTTTTTGTTGACACTGAACTTCGGTAGAATCACTAATGCCTTCAGATAACCGTATAGGCACTAAATATTGTTATTTGTCGGTTATATGTACATCACTAAATCAAGTAGAAAGTAACATGATGACTCATAGGCCTAAAGTGGACTAGTCATTGAATTTATAGTTTATCTGTCCGAAGTCTGGTGGAATTGAACAAAGAAAGCAATTATGGCATTTCCAGTATGTATGTATTTATTATTATTATTATTATTATTATTGAAAAAGAAACCCACAAATTCAATTTGTAACTTGTTTACTTCTAAGTATTTACATTTAGTTTTACTACACTCGAGTACTTTCAGGCCCTTCTGTGGCCCATTCTCAAGAGATGTTGGGATGTTAGCCTGGGTCAAGGCCCAGCAGGTCTTCTGGAACTTCTTCTCGTTGTGCTGTCATTTATGCGATGGCTTTGTCTGTCCGTCCGTCCTCACTTTATTCTGTCCGCACTTTTTCACTCCGCACTCAGATCTAAAAAAACTACTGAGACTAGAGGTCTGCAGATTGGCATTTGATCATCCACCCTCCAATCATCAAACACCAAATTGCAACCCTATAACCTCTGAGGTTTTTACTTAACTTAAGGTTAAAGTTAGCTATAATAGTGCGTCTGGCAACTATATAGGACAGGCCACCACAGGGCTGTGGTTAAAGTTTCATGGGCTCCGGCTCATAAGACCGAGACCACTGAAAGATATATCTATTTTCGTCGGCCTTGATTATACGCTGTACAGAAAACTCGATTGCATCGAAGAAACTTCGGATACAAATCCTTTTAATATAAAATTTTTAAAACAATAATATTAAAAATGGAACCAATGAATAATTCTCAAGGTAATCACAGAATCTCCTCACAATTATGCAATTGGATTATATACCCCTCTACATCATCTGTATTACTGTCTTCTCCTTCCAATTTATTTTTACATACTTTGTTTTTTAAGGTATTATGCCTAAAATGAAACAAATCACTTCAAAAATGAAAGAAAGTCAATATAAATTTGTATATACCTTTGATAATACCTTAAAAAACAAAGTATGTAAAAATAAATTGGAAGGAGAAGACAGTAATACAGATGATGTAGCGGGGGTATACATAATCAATTGCAATAATTGTGGAGACAGATATGGTGGGGGAATCAGGTAGGGGAATAAGGACTAGAGTCCAAGAACATAGAAGGGCAGTACAGCTTAACTCTCAGGGGAGTGCTATAGCTAGGACATTGTTGGGAAAATGACCATAGGATGATTTCAAAAACAGTAGGCTTATATACAAAAGAACAAAATTAGTCACACGGAAACAAAATTAGGGTCACAGGAGGGTTAGAAGGTGCGCTTATCAGAGAGATCAAAGTAATTGAAGGAAACAAAGGTTTTACCTCAAAGATCCCATAAGCCGAGCTTTGATATTAAAAGAAGCTAAGATTGACCCTGCTGACCTGGAGATTAGGTTTCCTGCCCAACAGACTTACGGTGACCACACCCTTACCACAAGGGTGAATCCCATTGACCAATCAGCTCAGGATATCAGAGCGACAAGAGGGGATAGGCAACCTCTCAAGAAAACCAGAACAGCCATCGCATAAATGACAGCACAACGAGAAGAAGTTCCAGAAGACTGCTGGGCCTTGACCCAGGCTAACATCCCAACATCTCTTGAGAATAGGCCACAGAAGGGCCTGAAAGTACTCGAGTGTGGAGTAAAACTAAATGTAATACTTAGAAGTAAACAAGTTACAAATTGAATTTGTGGGTTTCTTTTTCAATCTTCAGAAGAAAACTGAAAGAAGTTTTTGTTTGGTTCATTATTATTATTATTATTATTATTATTATTATTATTATTATTATTATTATTATTATTATTATTATTATTATTATGCTGTATTGACAATAACGGAGTGGGAAAATCACCAGCGTTGTTCCGAAAGATTATCCCCGATAATCTGAATAAGCCTGTTCTCAATATTTTTCCTTTTTACATTCTAACTAACAATCGGTTAATTTTCATGTATTCTATTAAGAACAAAGTTTTGAAAACATCTTGTAGGTACGAGTGAAAGGCTAGGATCATGATTGTATGGTATAGGTCATGTAATAGGTTTTGCCAAGGCCCACTGGGTAAAAATGGAGTTTAGTCGTACGTCTGGCTGGACTGTGACACATTTTCCTTTCAAATAATTTCGCCTCCTTTTAGTTATCTGTAATGGAAGACTATTCTTGCTGGCTTTGTCTGTCCGTCCGTCCTCACTTTATTCTGTCCGCACTTTTTCACTCCGCACTCAGATCTAAAAAAAACTACTGAGACTAGAGGTCTGCAGATTGGCATTTGATCATCCACCCTTCAATCATCAAACACCAATTTTGCAACCCTTCTAACCTGAGGTTTTTACTTAATTCAAGGTTAAAGTTAGCTATAATAGTGCGTCTGGCAACTATATAGGACAGGCCACCACGGCTGTGGTTAAAGTTTCATGGGCCCCGGCTCATAAGACCGAAACCACTGAAAGATAGATCTATTTTCGTCGGCCTTGGTTATACGCTGTACAGAAAACTCGATTGCACCGAAGAAACTTCGGATACAAATCCTTTTAATATAAAATTTTAAACAATAATATTAAAAATGGAACCAATGAATAATTTCTCAAGGTAATCATAGAATCACCTTCAAACAATTAATAGAAAATTTCCCTAAAATGGGGACAAATCTTGTAGTGTGGGTCCACACGAAACCAACATGCCCCAGACACGGTTAAGAATGTTTCCCACATATTGGGTACTACAATGCTGTATAATGAATGATTAAATTTGAATTTATTTCATAATGATTGCAAATATATATATATATATATATATATATTATATATATATATATATATATATATATATATATATATATATATTGTAAATGGGGAGATTCCCGCATTACATTATCTGGAAGCGTGTAGCACGAACGGAAGGCAAACCAACACACAGTACTACACACAAGGCCTCTCTCTCTCTCCTCCTCTCCATCTCTCTCCTCTCTCTCTCTTCTCTATCTCTCCTCCTCTCTTCTCTCCTTCTAAAGGCAAATCTCTCTCTCTCTAAGCAATCTCTCTCTCCTAGCACCGACACCTCTCTCTCTCCACTCTAACAGGTAATGAAAATGAGAGAGTCACGTCATCAAAATAAACATTTATTAACAATGAATAAATAATTAATCAATCAAGTAATCAAGTCTTACAGACTAACTCAAAAAACCCCGAACAGTAAAATGTCTAAGAGTAATGGTAGTCACCAAAAAGTCTACACCCCTCTGGGAACTCTTTGTCCCTCCATTGCCAGTTCCGCCAGAACCGTCTGTTTCAAAGAACACAAAACACATCCCGGTAAGTACACATAAGTTTAGCGACAAAATCTAAAGATCAGATATTCTTAAAATGTCAAACAGACAACAAGCCGCTCTTTGGCTAAAGTAATCTTAACACTCACCCAAGCAACCGGACACTTAAGCACACTTAATAAAAAACTCCTGGCGAGCGCCACGGCATCTTGCCTTTCTCTCAAAGACGCCTCTATCAAAATCCCCCCATAGACTTGCGTATGAAACTATTAAAGGGAAGAGGCGCACACGCACATACGAACGCACACTTCGTTAGCGCCTCACGATTCTAGCTGCATCCAGTTTCACAAAGGCACTTTGAGAAGAGTTAATAAACTCAGTACATTGACTTGTCCCAACTAAGCATTTTTATCTCACGTCACCCATAGAATACTCATTCATCAGCTTTCTCAGGTCGTTGCTTCTCACTGTTCTCCACATTCCATAGGCAATATATTATTAATCAAAACCCCTAAAGGATACCTACATATATATATATATATATTATATATATATTGCTACTTTCAAAATGCATGTTTCCCCTCTTTGAAATGTCATGTAGGATTGTGTAACATTTTTTCAGATTCCTAGATAGTTTAGGGATAGGATGTTTTAAATGTGTGTTCAGATTTCGCATTACATATTGTAAAAGAATATATATATAACGTAAAAAGAGAGAGATTTTCTTTGTCCGTTCAAAGCTATAGTTGTTTCAGTAACTTTTCATCTCCCCGAGATTAAGCGAGGTCAAGTCTTGTGTTGTTATCAAAACATGTCAATCTTAATTATCGCTCAACCTCTGTTTCGATCGGGTACGTGTCTGTTGAACAGACTTGTCTTGTACGTGTATGTCTTTGCCGAGTCCCACGTGGAGATTGCACATTTCTTTATGAAGATTGCGTCAGATTTCGAACTTTCTGGAAGCTTTCGTGCCAAGAACGTTTTTGTCATCTGCCCTGTCCAGTTTTTGCAAGGGAAGAAGATTTCAATACATCATAGAACCTCGAGGCATTAACATCTCGCTCTCGCTCTCTCTCTCTCTCTCTCTCTCACTCGACATCATTGAGATTATATTAACATAACGTAAATTGGTCACTCATAACTTAGAATTTCATATTTGATATTTCTTAGAGTTTGTTTAGTGTTATTTAGTTTTTTTTTTTTTTTTTTTTTTGGTTTTTTTTTTAATTTTTTTTTGGAAATGAAAACAAACATTTATTTTTTTGTTACGGCGCCTGGTTTTTGTGAAAGTGTGTAAGACAAGACTGCAGCTAAGAAAGAAGTTGGTATACCAAAAGGGTAAAGTGTGTTATATTTTTATTAGTTGCAACTAATAACGGTTAGGTAACAACTAATAACTAATAATTGTTAGGAACTGTGGCTAACTAATAACAGATGGTTATGAAGGTTTGGTAAAAACTGATGGTTACAATGTTTTGAGTGAAAACATTTACACTTTTACACATTGCATATTTTTGTGTTTGTAATTGTTCCATTGTTTGTGCACTTGTTCATTTTCTTATTGAAGTGTGCCTTTTTATTTTATATTTTCATTTGCATTCACAATTTAACTTGGACTTAGGTTCATTTTTCATTGCCTTTAATTCATTGCCACCATCTTTAATTAAATTTTAACACTTGCCTGAATTAATTTGCATTTACTTAGAATTCTTTTCAAGTTTTGTTATTGTTTAGCACTTGTGAATTAATTTCAAATTTTCAATTATTGCCTAACACTTTTGAATTTTGATTGAATTAATTTTCTTGAATTTTGTGATAAATTAATTTTGATTTAATTTTACTTAATTTGATTCAAGAATTAATTAAACTTTACTTTGTTTTCAAGTAACAGTAATTTTTCCTGATATTGTGAATTTCACTTATAAATTTTGAATTTAATAATAAGTTTTTGTATATTTAAAAATTTTTATAAAGTGTGTTTTCATTTATACCAGTATATTTGCATTTGATTATATTTATGTTAGGTAGAAGCATAGAGTGGGTAATTGATTGCTTTCCCTTCAATTTACTTGAAGTGACATAGAACCAGGGAAGTACTTAGACTTTGAAATCAGGGAAATACTTAAAATTTTATAGTTGTTGATGGAGTGATGCCCTTTGATTAGTTTAATTACTTTACACGATTACCTCACATTGTTTTGATGAAACTTAGGTAGTCTGATTTCGGCAATATTGGTAAGTGTTAAGGATTACTGTTGCCTTTAGAGTATTCAGTCGTTTAAACGTGTTATGAGGGTTCAGGTCTGGATTTGGTGGGGTAATAATTGATGAATGGTAACCAGATACTGGCATTTCGTAACAATATATATCTATATATATTATATTTATAGAAATACTATATATGTATATATATGAAAATTCTTCTGTTTAAAAAGGATACGTCTCAAGTATAAAAGGCCCATTAAAACACTCTGGTTTAAAGCTAAGGACCATATTTTGGTTGACTCACTTCCAACCTTATCAAACAGTGAATGACAAAAGGAGTTTCATTAGCGAAATAAATAGGTGATGCCTGTGGTCACCGCTAAGCCACTGTTGGTTTTGTTGATTGTCTTAATCCGCTTCATTGTTGCCTTAAGAAAGATATTGTCTATCTGGTCAGAGTCCTTGGCTCCATTGGAAAGGTTGATCTTGTTATCTTGTTACTTTGTCAGTGAAGATTCTACCACCTGACATTATTATCGACAGCTGCTTTTGTATAAAATTCGAGATGAGTTCCAATCCATGGTATGGTTGTTATTTATATGATGGAAAATTGCCAAACTATGTTGTCCATATTTAACTGATCGTTTATGTTGAGTTAATCTTTCCAAGAGAGACTTTCCAGTGAAACCATTGTATGACTTATAACAATCCCTACATGGGATCTCATAAACCCCTTGGAAACTGGTTTCTGCTGAACGTTAATAAAGGATTTCCCCAGTGTATTTGGATACGTGAAGATTAAAGGGTTGGAGGAGCCTAAGATTTGTGTGATCTCTTGTAGATTATCCATGTGAGGGATTATGATTTTGTTTGTGTATTTTTACTTTTCTTTGTTTTCTGTGGGTTTGTAAAAAAGATGCTCTTTGCTTTATGTATGGCTTTTCTATTATGTGCTTGGGGTATTTTAACAAGATACGTTGATTTCTGATTGTTTCAAGTTCTTTGTTAAGAAAATCTAGGGAGCAAATTCTCAGGGTTTTAAGAAATAAGTTAATTGCTGTGCCGAATTTAGGTGAAATGTTATGATATCTGTAAAAATGTATGCATGAAAGTGAGAATGTCGCTTTCCTGAAGACAGCAAATTTGTAGTTGCTACTAGTTCTAATGATTAAAATTAAAATTTTATTCTCAGGACAAAGGAATTTAACTTTTGTAGAAAGACATCAACATCGTCCCACTTGCTTTTCCAGTATGTTAAGATATCTACATAACGAAACCAAATCATATCTGCAGGTTTGTTTCAAAATACCCATATAGAAGTTTGCTGACACAGGACTAAGTGGGTTCCCCATACTGCAACCAAATTTTTATGGTAAAAGTTATCACTAAAGGAAAATATGTTATTAATGGCTCAGAGCTCTACAAGATGCATTATTTTATTCAATTTTAAGGGAAAGTGGTCAGCAAATGGCTCAAGTTTATTTTTGAGGAACATTAAGATATATATATATATATATATATATATATATATATATATATATATATATATATATATATATAGTATATATATAGATATATATATATATATATATATACTATATATAATAATATATATATTATAATAGATATATATATATATATATATATATATATATATATATATATATCTATATATATATGATATATATATATATATATATTATATATATATAATATATATATATATATGTATATATATAGTATATATATATATATATTATATATATATATTATATGGTAATAATATGCTTAATTTTCATTTGTGGCCTGTAAAGTCAATTTCATTCAGTTACTTTCAATTTAATATTTTTTATTGCCACAAAAAATAAAAAAAGACTGGTTAAGGTTTTTCTCGCTCCCACCGAAGGTTGTTATTATTTAAGTGGTACCTCGCCCATGAGAGTTGTTTTTTTTCTCTTTCATGTATTTATTCGGCCGGATGCTTGTTTGGTGATTTGCGGGTCGTTTGCCTCACTTTTGGTGAGGACCTTTGGCTGAGGGATGAAGAAGAGTATGCTTTCGGCTCCTTATATTGGAGGTTTCCCTGACCTGATTCCCTGCAGGACGTTTTGAAAATTTTGAGATCCTCTTGGCCTGCTACGTTTGAGGACCCCCCCCTTTTCACTGTATTACGGAGGGCGTTGATGGTGGTTTTTTTTTTTTTTTTTCCGCCTCCAAATTACTGAACTCGCTGTGGAAGCTGCAACCTTGTTGTTTAAGAAATGTCTCCTGTGCTCTGATCGGGCGCCCTTCCTGTGTGCTGTAGAAGGTACTACATCTACGCCCCGCACCTCTGGACCTGCCTGCTGCCCTTTGGAAAGCATCTTGTCTTGTCCCGGTCCAACTTTCGTCCTGAAACCTCCAGAGTCGTGAAAAGGCCTGAATCTGTTCAGCTAGCTGGTAAGGATATAAACTGAATATCTTCTTTATTGGCGTTACTGACGCGGGTCAGTGTATCCTCCGGCTGCCGACCCCCTTCGTGATTCCGGAGCGTTGATAGACAGCCGTGTCTGCATTCAGTAGTGGTGTCATCGCTCATATAGTGTCTGCTTGTAACCACCTATGATGTTAGATCGAGTGATCCGTGTAAAGTTATTTGTAATTATGTATGTAAATATTTTTTGGGTAATTGTATGATCTAGGATTAAGGTTCTTTCCCTCTTTCATTATCTTCTCCAAAAGAATATTTTCAGGGCTTTCTAGAAATAGGCTGTTTTCCTTCCTCCTCCTAATCACTGTCTCTTGTTCTATCGTGTGAATGAGGATATTTTTAGGTAAAATATTTTGTAAACCCTAATCAGTTTTTTTTTTTCATGTGGGTTTAATTTAAGATTTATTTATAATAAATACTAAAGTTTTGGTTTAGATTTTCGTTTATCCTCTTTGAGTGTTATTTGGTGTTTTTCACTGTCTGGAGATCTTGCCCCTTGGCTTTAAATTCTAACCTTTGTGGCACTGATCGTTAAGAGAGAAGAGCCTGTTCTTGCCACTTATACTTTTAAATAGTTGTGAGTAATGATTCATAACATATATATATATATATATATATATATCTATATATATATATATATATATAATATATATATATATACCTATATACACACACACATATATATATATACACACATATATACACACACACACACACACACACACACACACATATATATATATATATATATATATATCTATATATATAGATAATGAAAGTCTAATTCACTGTAATACAACAGTATAATATGAAGATGAAAGGCCCATTAAACACTATTTTAATGTTGCAACCATATATTTCGAGCACTTCCTTCTGTGACTCCTTATCACTAGTAAAATATGGACATAGGATGTGTTACAAGAGTAAGTATACAAAAACATATGTAGGTGTGGCAGTAAGTCTCTGTTGGTGACCCAGGAAGGGTGCAAATTAAACTATTCCCTGGTGTCTTTTTGGACTCGTCCGGTGGTCGGATGTTCTTGGACACTTGCTTGAGGAGCGGCCTAAGGATTAGTTCGTCGATGTCATCCGATTCCCAGTGTCCTCCTCACAGGTTCATATTGTTGGTTTGATTGATGATAGCAGATTCCAGCATTTTCCTTTTGTACGGACAGCTACTTTTGAAAATCAGCTCCGCCCGACTCCAGTCAATATTGTGGCCTTTGTCCTCAATATGCAGGAAAATCCCTGAGTTCTCTGATGCATATCGTACTAATCTTTTGCGTTCTGCTAATCTTTGCGAGATGGATCTACCGGTTTCCCCAGCGTAAATCTCATCACAATTGCTACATGGTTTCTTGTAAACTCTGGCTTCTTCTCCTCTTTTATTTATGTATACGTTAATGAGCGAACTCCCGACGGATTTGGGATTATGGAAAATAAAAGAATTATTAGACCTGAGGTGTTCTGTGGCTTTTTGGATGTTTTCATCGTATGGAATTTTCATTTTATTGCTGAAGTCTATTTGTCTATTTTGACTGGGACCTCTATAGTATATTGTATTCGGTTTTATAACCTTCTCGATAATGTATGGTGGTTAAAGCAGTTGCATTAAGTGCTGGCGGATCGTGTTGAATTCTTTATCTACGTACCCATTTGAACATATTCTATGCCCCCTGAGGAATAGGTTGCACCCGGGCATGATCTTTACGGATACATTCGTGGTAACTTAGGAAATGAATATATGAAACAGCGAAAGTGGGTTTCCTGTATGCTGTAAATGCATATCTATTCTGTTCTCTTATGATTAGTACGTCTCGGAACGGTAATTTCCCGTCCTTTTTGTTGTTTTTTTGCTCCAAGACATCCAACAAAATACCTTTGCGACATTTTTTAACATTCGTGTTAGAAATTTAAAAACAATGTTGATTTTATAAACAAATTGAATAGTTTAAATTTGAATTTTGATTTTAATATGGTTAGTTTTGATGTCTCTTTAGTTACAAAAGTGCCTGTAGATGACTTACTTGAATATTTGGAGGAGGAATTAGAACGTCATGAAATTCCCTTAAGTGTAACAAACCTCATTAGTCTCATAAGGTTATGTATCAAAGATAGTAAATTTTGTTTTAATGGGGAATTTTTTGTACAAAAGTTTGGCATGGCTATGGGTAATCCCTTATCTTCTGTCCTTAGCAATATTTACATGGAATTTTTTGAGACAAAACTCTTACCAAGAATTTTGCCCCAAAAATTTATTTGGTTTTTATATGTGGATGATATCATCTGTATTTGACCAGTTCACGAAATTCTCCGGGAATTCCTTAATAATCTCAATAATTTAGTCCCTTCTATAAAATTTACTGTAGAGGAAGAAAGAAATTGTAATTTGAATTTTCTTGATGTAACTGTCCATAGAAATGATAGAAATTTCACCTTTTCAGTCTTTCGAAAATCAACTAACATTGCCTCTTTTGTTCATTACGACTCCAATCACCATCAAAATGTTAAATTATCTGTTTTTTCTGGGATGTTCCTAGGGGCTTTACGTGTCTGTAGCCCGCAGTTTATTGACGCTGAAAATAAAACTATATGATATTGCATTAAAACTTAAATACCCAAGGACTTTTATAGAAGTGGCATGGAAAAGAGCTAGAAAAACATTTTATTCAACTAATGACAAACTTGAATTTAGTAAGCATAACATTCTAAAATTACCCTATGATGAAAGGTTTTTAGATATTCCTAGAATTTTAAAGCTTTTTAACATAAATGTTTTCAGTAATATCTATGTCAAGAGTTTAATAATAAAAAATTCTCCTAACGATCTTCCAGGCTGCATATATGAAATTCCTTGCAAAAAGTGTGATAAAGTCTGTTACGGACAAACCGGTAAATCTCTTTCACAACGTCTCAAACAGCATCAATATTCTGTGAGAACTGGGCAAATATCGAATGCATTATTCGTACATAAGCGAGATTTAGACCATCCTATTAACTGGAGTCAACAAGAGCCTTAATCCCATGTAATGACACAGTTAAAAGGAATATCATTGAATTTTGTTTCATCAAGTCAAATAATAGAAATGTTCTAAATTTAAGTCTTGGTTTTTTTAAACTTGATGCTTTCATTATGAAAAAAGTTGTAGATAAATATAAGCAACAAAATTAATATATTCGGTTTTTACATGTTTTGGACTGTAAAGGTACTTGGTAATTTCGGTTAGGTTTGTGGCCATGTGATATCCGATAATCCTGGATTATCTCTTTTAATTTTTACCCTTTTGACAATTAACCATCTGGTATTCTTGATCTTGTTTTTTACCTGAGACCTTTCTCTCCAATTGTACCTCATTAACTCCTTGACAATGTCTGAGGAAAGACGAAAGGGCTTGGATTTCTGACTATCATTTTTCTGTGGGATTCGCTTATTTATGAAATCACGTGCATCTACAGTGTGTGTGTGTCCGTGTGCGTACTATACGTAATTGTAACAGCCATAATAGCCTCTTAACTTCTCAAATTCTTTGCTCTTTTTTCGGATACGCTTGTCACCACAAAGCCTTGAGATCCAACTTCAAAAAAATATGAAGAAATCATGATTTCCGGTAGCAGGAAAAGAACCAGCGATACGATAATCACAACGAGGTCCCCTTGCCGACCTGACCTTCTCGAGGCTTTGAAGTGACAAGCGTATCCAAAAAAGAGCAAAGAATTTGAGAATGCTATTACAATTACATAAAAATGACCAGTAGCGTCTACATATATATATTTATATATATTGTGAAACACCTGCTTATCGCACGCTGTATTTAAAAAAATGAACACTCGCACACAAACATATTTAACGCAAATGATGCTCGAATTTTAGAAGGGCATTTACTGGCCAAGTGAAATTCATCCAAAACTGTTTCACCAGTAATCGCCAACAGCCTTTTTTGGCGCTACCCCTAAAATCCTGCATCAAGGACAACACTCCAGCAAGAACTCGAAAATTAAGCCCTACATAAAGGAAAGCCAGTTTAACAGAGCATTCGAAAGAATTAAGATATTTCTTCCTCTGTTGCACATTATCATTTCGTTATGAGTTTTCATAGCCATCCAATATTAAGCATACTGGTTGGAGAAGGAGGTCACATATCGAACATTACTCCAGTATGTCTTATTTTTTATAATACGAACATCGGGAACGTAATATTTCTGTCCGAATTTACTGATGAGGCATTTTCTTCCTTCTTGTTAAAAGGAAAAACTACTACTCGTTTGTGCTAATTGTGCTCTACTACCTGCGGAGAACTATCCTTGTGAAGGAGTTCTTCCATAGACGAATTATTTTTTTCGAATAGACAAGGCACGTTTTCACAGCAGTCATTCAGCATAATCATACAAAAACAATATTCGTAGACATGTTAGACTATACTCTGTTTTTTTCTATCTGTCCAGCCGCCTGTGGTGGTCGCGCATGGTAACACTGCGTCCCGGGCTTTAAATAGTGTAAGTTTTAGGTAAATAAAAGGATATCTGGGTGTACATTTACAACTAAAAGTGTTTTAATAATTTATTGTATGCGAATTACACCGTTGATATACGAAATAGGAGATTATTCAAAGCCCGGGACGCAGTGTTACCATGCGCAAACACCACAGGCGGATGGACAGATGGAAAAAAAAAAACGAGTATAGTGAGCTGAATTAGCAGATACTAGGAATGTATGGATACCAATCTAAAAATATGAGGCGAGATGAAGAACACCTTGCTGACTTTTCAATATTTCCATCTGTCACCGGGCCACTCAACACCACTGGACTCTCTGCCGCTGCAACGAAAACTGATGGATCCCAAATACAGTCAGTCCCCTGTGTTTATGTTTACGTCTCTGGTGTTTTTTCTTTGTTTCTTTGTGGGAATCGATCGTATAACCTATGATTTAATGTCATATTTTGTCATGTTCTTCAGTTAGGAATTAATTTTTTATTCTGACATTTTGATTCCCATTTGAGCTCGTTTGTTTATCAAACGCATAAGTTTCAATTTTGTTTTTCTGCTTTTTGCGCACTTTGTATCCTGTTTCTAAATTTCCTCCAGCGCTTAACATTTTTATGGCAAAAGTTTTTCAAGCTTCGTTTCACTTTTATTATGATTTCCTCTTAACAGCAGGAAACATCCTATCCTTGAATTGGACCTTGAACTAATCTTTACTTTAGAGTTACCCTGTTAAGGAAGATTCAATTTCATTTATCTCATAAGTTGTTGGGTTTTTTTTTAATGTTTATTTCCACAAATCTCCTTTCACTGAGACCCTCGGCGTCTCATGGTGTTGGGAGCGATAATCATCATAATGATGTATTTATAACTCGTTCGAGGTTAAATGAGCCTTATTTGTGTAACAATTTAAAATGTGTTGTCTTACATTTCCCTCTCGTTTGAAATTTATGTGCACGAAATATATTCGCTCTTATGTTCCCTCAGTTGTGGGTTTCATGTTGACGAGTATGAAAGTTTTTAGCAAGGTCTTTAGACATTAGTTTTTTTGTCTTTATGCGCCACTTCGCTTCTAAGTCTTCCATATTTATATCAGGCATCAGCGTTGGCTTTCACATTCATGTTTATTCATCTTAGCGTCATAAACCCGTCATTATCTAAAATTTTATTACATGAGGCCTGTAACACCAACGCTTGTTTTTTTTTCGGAAGTAGTCGCCAAACGGCATCGTTCAATAGCTTGCCAAATACCATTTACACATTTCACGGGGTGGGACAGGGTTATTTACAGTAGCCTTATTCGCAAAAGCCATCGTGAAATCATTCTTGTTTCTTATGGCAATTCTGAATCAACACTGTCAAAGCAAGTGAGCGTCATTTGTTTTCAAAAACTTCTTCCGTACCAGGAATAGCACCAGTGAGAGTCTCATATTATTGGCACCAAACCATACTGGAAGAAATACCTATTTCATATTTTCATGTTCTCTATCTTCCATCTGACTTTCCACCCTCTCTAACAATTGTTTCACAGCGCAACTACGAGTTTTCCTCCTGTTACACCTTTCAAACCTTCCTACTGTCTATTTCCCTTTTAGCGCTGATTGACCTCATAGGTCCCAGCGTTTGGCATAAATTCTATTCTGTTATAAGAATTAATCAGACAGAATAAACTCTTTGATTTGTTTAAAGGAACTCCCCACCGAAGACTTAGTTCCTGGGAGACGGAGTGACCTATATAATAATTTTGATAACGACCAGCAAGACCTGGACCCAGAATGGATGTTGTGTCTCACTAAAGGATTCGTAAAAAGTGAAACTTTCAAGATGAACACCCGGTATTATGCAATTGCTGCGCAACAATAGCACATATAATAATTTAGTCATGAAAAAGACCAGGTCACTAACGTTAGAATCCAAGCGGCCTGTATAGGTAGGATCAATTAAAGCAAAAAAGAGAAATTAGATTTTTTTATATTTGAGAACAGCAGATTATATGTCAGATATTGGCAAGAAAATGCGACGAAACATGATTGAAAGTGAATGTTCCGTTTCCGCTATGAGTGTTCCATAACATAACAAAAATTAACTATCAGGGGAAAAAAGGCGATATTCTGTAGAATTCTGCTGTAAAAAAATTAAATGCGTGAAAGTTCTAGATCAAAGAACCGTAAACTTTGCTTGTTTCTTTATTGACTGACTGAATAAGTTTAGATTGGATCATTACCTTGGTTGTTGGCGGAAGGGATCCATTAATTATAGTTTTTCATAATTATTTTGGTTTTCAGTGACCTCATGACGAACAAAAATGGAGTAGTTTAAGTATTGACGCAGTAAACTGGTTTTTGTGCTGCTTTTAAAGTACTGTAAAAGACGGAAAACAGCTCGCATTTATATTGCTATGATTAAAGTATTACTGCCAAGTTTCTAATCAATGAAAGGAGCCGAGCTCTACATTTATGTTAAGAATAATGTCTTGAAGTAGAACTAAAAGGAAATAGAATAAATGTCATAAACAATGGTTATTATTTGAGGAAGAGGAAGTCAAAAGTCAATACACAGTATAGCATTACAGAACAGTTCCATTGTTTATTGCCTTATTATCTTATCAACATTACTGTAGCTGGTTGGTACTAAGGCTACAATGATGTAATACACAAAGAAAAAATGTGCCGGATAAGTAAATCAAAGTTACAGACTCATAAATTCTTACAAGCCATTTCAGAATTCACACTCGAATCCCAATAATACCTTTATCAAGATAAGGTTTATTGTAAAGACCCTCCTTTCTACCTTTCACAGACTTCGTTATGCGCAACTTTGCTAAGAATTTGTCAAAGAAAAATTCCATTTCGTTTCTTTATTCTTTCTCAAAAGCAGTATCTAAGTTAATATATATAAGTTTCACATCAGATTTGGACTAAAAGAAATGGTCGCTGAAATGGCAACAAGAACACCATCGTATTTCCCATCATAGCGGTAATAAAGGTAATGAGATGGAATTCA
Organism: Macrobrachium nipponense; assembly: GCF_015104395.2. Taxonomy (NCBI): domain Eukaryota; kingdom Metazoa; phylum Arthropoda; class Malacostraca; order Decapoda; family Palaemonidae; genus Macrobrachium; species Macrobrachium nipponense. The sequence continues at coordinate 38,721,355 of NC_061087.1, read as the reverse complement.
CTTCTACACAGGTAATGTGTGAAAATTACGAACTCAAAGTCCAGTCTATTTTCTTAATTCTGCATTGTTCGTCCTCTAAATAAAAGAGTACCGATCTTTCCCCATATTTCTTGAGTACTGTAATTCATCTTAGCCCTAGGAACTTTACCAGTGCTCCCTAGGAAACTTCTTTTTTACAATTTTTCTTTTTTTACTGTGCTTTAAAATTTAGTTTCTGCTTCATGGCGTAAATGAAGGTTGTCTAAATGAATTCAAGGGAGAAAAATCCTTTTTTATCTCTCTCTCTTAAGAGTCATTTTTGTATCTATCAGTCACATGATATTTATTCGTCAACAATCTCCAGTCCAACTTAAAGCAAAGTCTAAAAACCCAATGACATTGCCGTTTAAAGGTCTAAAAAAAGAATAGGCTTAAAAGGAATGTCTTTGTCTACTTGACTTCCCAGGACCATCCGTAAAAACTCTTCGAAATCTATATCATCTCAGCCAACGCTTCGTCGTTAAGTGAAAAAAAAGTAAATGTGATGAACAAATGTAAGTACCTTATTCACTTCCAGTCATCATTCTTCTTAACTAATTTCTTCGCGCTCTCAAACACTGTTCATATTTTACTCATTAAAGAATTCACAATTCAATTACTTGATTAGGGACCATGTTCTCATTGGTTACACTTTCCTTAATAGATATTAAAGTAATAACACAATGATGTTTGCCGATATCTCTAAGCCAGTGGTTCCTAATGTGGGGTGTTTGGCCACCGAGGATTATTTGATTTTTAAGGAGGCAGCTCGAGAATGTTTAAATCAAATTAATGGCTTTTTAGCCTTCCTCCAGGTAAATATATAAGACTTATATATCACCACAGTGGGCATCAGGAATTGAGAGGTGCTTAGGTGGGACATGGTTCCTCCCGCCCGGCCACCCCCCACCCCCGAAAAAAAAATGGGAATCACTACTCTAGGTAGAAGGAATTGCAAGACCGCATCACTTCTTAAGGTCTATAATAGCGGAAGCAGGCATCTCCAAACCATAGACATCTTACTATGTCTGGTAGTCTGGTCCGCCAAAATATTTTAAAAATCCGTCCTTCATCAACTTTGAATGTTGAAAATAAAAACAAATATTTTTTTCCGATTTTTCTAAAACCCCTTCCGTCAAATTACTTGGATGCGTCCGCCGCGGTATTTCATTCCCATCAATCATATATGTATGCAAAACTTCCCGATTTGTTGGGTTCGAGTGAAAAATCCATTTGTCTGATTTGCGTAGACCGATGCTGATTGACTTTTCGTTCGACCTTACCAGTGGCTCAAGTTCACTTTGTGCTAGTTTGCTCTGTTTTATGGAGTAATTTCTGATGGAAGTATTTATTTTTGTAAAGGTGTGAAAAAATAATTCGTAAAATTTTAATGTTGGGCAATTATTCGTAAAATTTAACTCATCCAGATACAATAAATCCAAGAATTTTCATAAATGCATCTCTATTCCGCAGTTAAGTGATTATTTTGTTCCAGCATTACTAATATTGGCATTTATACTCACTACAGGATTTCTCGATGTAACCACAACATTGTTCCACTAATACTATCACATTTGTCGCATGTTCAGAATCATTTGCTGATTGCCAACAAAATTGCAGACACACACATATCTATCTATCTATCTATCTATACATATACATATATATATACACATATGTATATACATATATATATTTATATATATGTATATGTATATATATATACACCCGGCCCCCGGGGGGGAGGGGGGAAGGGGGTTGAGTTGTGGGGCCGCTATGAGGACAGCTGCGAAACCGTGCAAAGTTTGCCATATGGGCCTCATACTGAAATGTTACGACTGCTGGCGTAGAGTAACAGGCAGAGAAGAGCAAGAAGACAATTTTGCAAACAAGGACTGATTATATTAGAGCATTTTCTGCATTTCATGTCATTTACGAAGGAAAACTTGTGCTCTCTGTGACATAATGCATGATTTTCTATTCTTTAGCAGAGAGAGCTGCAATTTCCAGGGATAACGTTGACATTCCACTATTGATATCATAACTTCCCAGGCATAATTTCCATGTTATATGTGCTTTGAAATTGTATTATAAATGAACTTTGATCTTCTCACCAAGAAAGTATCATAGATCCCGATGGGTAAGTTCTTGAAAATCGAGGCTCACTTAAGAAACAAAAAGCAGTCATTTATGGGTTTCAGAAAATAAGAAATACGAATCACTCTTGAAACATTCAAATCATCAGCCAAATTATAGTAAAAACGCATACAAAGATCATACTTTTTTGTTTGTTTTAGAACTCGTTGCATTTCCATTTAGCAGCTCTTTCAAGATGATTGATCTGATGGCTCATTTCAGGCTCTCTGCCCCCTTTATGGTCCTTGGACATCAATCACGAAGTTGTCACCAGTGAATCCCTGTTCGTGGCAGCTTTTCCGGAAATAGCATTTACTTTCTGACAAGCAACCATTTTGGACATGTTGGAAACGAGCTCTTTCCAAATGGGATCGGTCAGAAAACTAAAATATCAAAAGTGTTCGAGTCTTACTAGTAAGTCATTCCCGAAGAGATGTTTGGTCCCCATTTTTTTTTTTCTTTTTTTTTACTTTGATATTGATGCCTCTTATTTCTGGACGTGAAGCTTAATCATTACGTAGCGCCCCCAAAGTGAGCGTATTAAGAAGTCTACTTCACACAACACTATTAAAACAAAAAGGCTTGGAAGCCGCAAATCCCCCACACCGGCTCCCGCTCCCCCTCTCCCATACAGAAAACTGAGAAATTCGCCCCTAATGCGTTCCCACCCTCAACCTTGTTCATGGAAAGAGTTTATGGGTGGCAACAACTTTACGACAACAATCGACTCGAAAACACCTTACATAAGAAGGTGCAAATCCCTCTAGTTCTGGTATGAGGATTCAGAATAAGTCCTTAGCACTGGCAATGCGTTTCTATGCTCGGAATGCGATTTTATGGAAAGACAGGTACTATTATGCTACCATGTTTCAGTAGTTCCTTCCACTCCTCTGTCATTTCAGGTGTCAGTAATTCTCGACATCGTTACCTTCACGAGATGTGAATTCATGTAACTTTTAGATGATCCCAGTTATAACACGATCATTCCAAATTGCGATGATTTTCTTTAACTACTTCGGTAACTTTAGTATCGGTTATTCAGTTACGATATGTCATGCACCCCCTCCCCCACCCCTTTTGCCCATTTCCAAGCATGTGCTATCAGTGGTGGGTTTAAGGGAGGGGGAGGGAGCACTTGGTCACGCACCCCCTCCCCCACCCCTTTGCCCAGCCCCCACGCATGTGAATAACAGAACATGTCTTCTTTCAAAAAACGATTGTTAGTAGCAAAAATTTGCTTAGTTAATGATTATTTCAACATCAACTGTACAACAACAAAAACATCATCATCTATAGGTGTGTGTGCTTACATACATTAATACTGATATATACTTATGTATTGTATGTGTGTACATGTGACATACATATTATATGATAATCATAAGCTGCCCCCAATGAAAGATTTCTAGATTGGCCACTGTGTGCCATCAGGAATAATGACAGGAGAGCACATATATACTACCGGGAGGTATTAAGAGCAGTTTCAATAGTATCACAACTCCACGCGAGGGAACTAACTTTGTAAACGTCATCATAAAACGCATCAAGCATATCAGGACCGATATAAAGAAAGTCTGTAGAATCATGCACTTGATTAACCTAAACAATTCTTTGTCGTCTTAACACCAGCTATAAAATCGATCATATGTTGTTGCTCAAAATAGAATATCAAGATTTTGCAACAAACGAAGACAAGTCAATGCAAAGAGATAGCTTTATTTGGGCGCCCGCTTTGATGTAAAAAAGTTAAAATCAACAATTCCTTTTTTATTAATAATGTTTTTGTGTTTTTTATGACGTCGTCAAATTCTCCTCAAGTTTCCCTTTCAAACTAAAACGGTTTAGCTACGTAAATAATTGACAGAAATCCTACCCCCTCCCCTCACCATCCTTCTCTCTCTCTCTCTCTCTCTCTCTCTCTCTCTCTCTCTCTCTCTCTCTCTCTCTCATTGCCGTAAAAGCCAAACCATCTCTATAGCACTTGTTAATCCTTCTACCTTTCCTGCCTTATTTATCTCTTATGTTTGGTATTACAGCGGGCGTATGGCTAGCTATAACATCAACTCTCATGGTTTTCTTAGAGAGAGAGAGAGAGAGAGAGAGAGAGAGAGAGAGAGAGAGAGAGGCACTTTCTGTCCGAAAGGTCAGGGAAGAAGAAGATCCTGATTGTAAACAAAAAGAGGTCGTCAACAACGCTCTTGATTTTAGGCTCATTTTTGTGGAATTAAGCTACTCCTATTGGTTTCCAATAGGACTGACGTATGTACAACATGGCCTGAAGTGATTGTATAGTTGGTGTGTACTAAGACAGTGCTTTAATATTGCTGTTGCCTAGATCTAATAAAAGACTCCGCTGGACTGTGTTTTACATGGTATCCTGAATATAATTTAGTATGTGGAGTTATTTTTGAGGAACTAAAGATTGAATATGATGACTTGATTGGATTCCAGCTTTTGTCAAATAATAAGGTAGTGATTAAGTTTGAGAATACTGTGGTATTTGATGAATTTATTGAAAAATTCGACGGTAAAACATTAGTAATCGGACAGGGACAAAGTGCAAAGATTCTGAACTTCTGTAGTTTATTCGCTTATGTTTCAATTCGTCGTGCTCCATTTGACATGGACAATGATATGATTGAGAATGTGTTGTTATCAAAATATGGAAAAGTGCATGAAATTCGCAATAATAAACATAGGCTTGGAAAAGGAGAAGGGCTTTTGAATGGGATCAGGACCGCTAAAATGGAAATAAAGAACATCCCGTCATCTATTACCGTTTTTTGGATACACTTATACAATGGCCAAAAGAGAACGTGCTATATATGTGGAAATGATGCCCACATAGCTGGATTGTGATGTAAATGCAAGGATTGATGTGGATATCGAAGTGGAATTTCCTCCAATGACAGGGAAAAAGAATGTGGATAATAAAGGAGATAATAACGAAAAGGATAATGAGAACACTGACAACGGTAAGAACAACACAAATCAATGCAAAGGAAAAATTGAACAAGAAACGGTGAATACAGGCAATGTTGAAATTCAGGAACAACTCGAAGGTAATACAAAGCTAAACGAAACAACCGTGGCTACAGATCGTTTGGAAAGCAATAAGGGAAATAGGAATGAGAATAAAACTGGAGAGAATGACCGACTGGATGATAAAACAAGTGACGATTATGTGATAAAACCTGGCCCACTAGGAATCTCCCAACAGAGTACTTCACCGTTTGAAATCTCCTATTCCTTGGATTATTTATTCTTGAACTCTCCGAACAATACAAAGAAAAATATTTCTTCTGAAGAAGGACTGATGGAAGTAGTTGTAACAGCGGATATTCACAAAGAAATGGAAGAGGATATTTATGTGGAAGAGGAAGAGAGTCAAGCGACTGATTGCGAATCAATGGAAGACATTTTTACGGAAACGGATGAAAACGATCAACAGAACGAAACTAGAAGCCGATTGGGAGACAGCAGCAAGACATGGAATGTTAAAGTGCAGGATCCTGGGAGGATAACTCTTATCAAAGCTCCCGAAAAACGAAAAGATGAAAGGAAGGGTAATGACAGGAATAAATGGCATACCAAGAAAAATCGTGTAAAAGAGTAATGTCATGGTTTTTCCTGTTTTTATTTTTTTATTTTTACACTTTAATTCTTTCATACTTCATAATGGCATTGTCCATAGCCAGCTTGAATATAAATGGTTTAAATAATATCAAGAAACAAATGAGAATTGTCAATATTGTTAAGTATTTTAAAATTGACATTTTATTGTTACAGGAACATAATGTTAAAGGTATAAAAAGACTGTAGTATCTAACAGATCACTTTGATATAGGTTTTAATCCTACTCATCTCTCTAAAGGAGGAACCATAATATGTACCACAAAGTACAAGAGAATTGACATACTGAGTAGAGAAATGGATTCTGAAGGACAGGTTTTAGGTATGAGAATACTGTATAATGATAGAGAGTTTAATGTTGTTAATGTTTATGCCCCTTCTGGTACTCCAAGATGTAAAGAAAGGGAAGAATTTTTCAAAACAAAAATATTGTTTTATCTGAGACATAATAATGAAAATCTTATCTTGGGAGAAGATTTCAATTGTATTGAATCACCGAAAGACTATAGTAATGGGAATAATGCTTTGATAAGTAAATCATTAAAAGACCTTGTTAGAGATGTAAGGCTAAAAGATGTACCTGGTGGCACGGGTAGTATCCCTGGGTATACCTGTGTGAGAAATAACTATGGTTCAAGAATTGATAAATTATGTAAATGAAATTCAACGAGTAAGCAATATCCCAATAAGTGTTTCAGATCATAATATGGTTGTTTTAGAAAGAAAACTTGGTAAAGTGAAAATAGGGAGGAGTTTTTGGAAATTTAATACTGAGCTTTTAAATGTGAATGGTATAGCAGATTTTATTTCATTTTGGAATCAATTGAAATCTAAAAAGCTTAACTTCAGTAACATTGCTTTATGGTGGGAATGGATTAAACAAAGAATGTAAATTGTTTTTCTTGAAAGTTGGAAAGAGATTAGCTCAAGAAAGGTATGGTCTGTTGAATTTGTTACAGCATAGACTGCGACAACTGTACGAAGAGAACTATGTAGCAAATGTAAAATATAAAGAAATTGAGGCTGTAAAGAAAAATATAAACAATATTCAAAATGAAATGTGTGAAGGAATAAAGATAAGAGCAAAAATTGATGACCTTGTTAAAGGAGAAAAATTGTCTTCGTATTTACTAAATAAAGAAAAAACAATAAAGCCTCAAAACTTATATATATAAGATTAAAAGTGGAGATGGTCGCACCGTGGAAAATACAGATGCTATAATGTTATATATAAAAGAATATTATGAAAAATTATATGAAAAATCAGTTGTGGATGGAAATATGCAAAATTACTTTCTTTCATTTAGTAATAATATACTTGATGATGATGACAAAGACATTTTGAAAGGTGATTTTACTGAACAAGAAGTTTATAATGCGATAAAATCAATGGATAATAAAAAGCCGCCTGGAGTAGATGGAATTCCAATTGAATTCTATAAAAAAAAATTTGGAAAATAATTAAAAAAGAATTTTTAGAGGTTGTAAAACATATAAAAGGGAAGTGTGAATTAACAGATTCCCAATATAGTGGTATCATCAAATTAATACCAAAGAAGGGAGATTTGGAGGAAATAGATAACTGGAGACCAATTTCACTGCTGAATGTAGATTACAAGATAGTAGCCAAAGTGTTAGCCAGTAGATTGAAATCTGTTATGACTGAAATTACGTCAGTAGAACAGTACTGTGGAGTTCAGAATACGTCAATTGTAAATTATAATAGTACTATTAGAGATATAGATTTTAATGCTTCACAGAATAATATGAAACTTGCTATAATAAACCTAGATTGGTTTAAGGCCTTCGATAGAGTAAATATTGAATTTATAACTAAAATATATTAAAGAAATTTGGATTTCCAAGTGAATTTATTTGTTGGTTAAGTATTTTATATATAAGATGTAAGAGCTGTATTTGTGTAAATGGAATATTTAGCCCCTATTTCCAAATTAAAAGATCTGTTCGTCAGGGATGTCCATTGTCTATGTTACTATATGTAATTTTTCAGGAGCCATTGTATCTAGCAGTTAAGAGTAATAAGAATATTAAAGGTCTGAAGCTTCCTAACGATAAAAATGTGTGCTTACAAGGGTATGCTGATGACTCGTCTATTATTGTGTCAACAGACAAGTCGATTTGTGAGACAGGAAAGATAATAAAACACTTTGAATTAGCAACTGGTGCTAAACTGACTAGGGAAAAGTCTTCAATAATGGGTATTGGATTGTGGAAAGAAAGAAATGTTTGGCCTGTGAAGTGGTTGAAGAATGTGGAATTTTGAGACAATTCAGGAGAAAAATTGGACTGAAGTTATTAGGAAAATAGAAATATCAGTAGGTATGTTGAGCAAGAGAAAATGATCCATTTTTCAAAAAGCTGTTATAATCAACACTAAAATTTGTTCAAAAGTGTGGTATGTAGCCCATATTTTGCCACTAATGAAGAAGGAGGCTCAAAAGATAAATTCATGTATCTTCAGGTATTTGTGGAAAGGGATGTATCAGCCAGTTAGCAGAAACACTTTATGTTTGCCAAGAAATAGAGGAGGGGTAGGAATAATAAATGTATCTTCTAAAGCCAAATCTATTTTAACTTCTACTGTCTTGAAAGATCTGAATAATGACATAAGGCTTATGTTATATTATTGTAGAATAAGGTTAAGTTACTTAATAGACATTGATTACCCTAAGGAGGTTTCCTACAATACCCCAAAATTCAATTCAGTAGTAATCGACGTTATTAGAGAAATATGTAATTGTAGGAAATTTCCTATTATGTGTAGTAAGAATATTTAAATGTACCTATGTAAAGATGTTAAGACAAGAGTTGAGGATAACTATCCTCTTCTCGATTGGGCAAGTATTTGGGAAAATGTAAATCATCACTTTATTGGAGCAAGTGAAAGAGAAATTCTGTACAATTATATCCATTAATCTTTACCAACGATAATAGACTGTTATGCTTAAGATAAAAGAGAGTACTAATTGTAATAGATGTGATAAATAGAACACACGTTGCACATATCTATTTTTGCAAGTTCATAAAACCAGTAGTAAGATTTTTCCAGAAAATGTTGAGTGATAGATGTAAGATAGAGGGAGAATAATTGTAATAGATGTTAAATAATAGAACACACGTTGCATATTCTATTTTTGCAAGTTCATAAAACCAGTAGTAAGATTTTTCCAGAAAATGTTGAGTGATATATGTAAGATAGAGGGTGTGATTATGCTTAAGATCCTAATGTTAGACTTCCCAAGTAAGAATGGAAAAATTTATATCACGTATATTATGCTAACTACAGGGTACTTATATTCAATTTGGTTAGGGAGACAGTTAAATTTTGATATAAATTAAATATTTCAGCATATAAAAAGTAAATTTAGTTATGATAAGTATTTGAAGAAAATATTAATTTATTTTTTACTGATAAGTACCTCAACTGTGTATTTTAAAGTTTATGAAAAATGGATAGGAATTGGTTTGATGTGTATGCTTTATTTTAAGTTTTTTTTGTAAATTTGTGTACATAAATTACATTTATAGCATATGTATGTATTTGTAAAATGTACTTGATATGATTTTTAAATAAAAGGGAGAGAACAAAATACATAACACCATGCGTTTCGAATTGTCGGGAGGGTTACGTCAGCTGTGTAGCAAACGCAACAAAGCGTTTGACGCCTTCGCGATAAATCTAGGAAATTACCTCTTGATAAATCATCGTGCCATTTAGTCATTTCGACTGATATGAATAGACCGTTCAGTGTCGGTATCTCCTCAGTGAATAACGAAGCTCAGACGGACTAGGCTTCGTGGATTGGGTATACTTTATACACAGACAGATATAAGTTTCTTGTGCCTTTTGAATAGTGTTAAATATCAGTATTCAGTTCAGGAACAGTGTTAGTCACCAGCTGTAAGTAGTAAACAAGAGCTTTTTCAGTATGTATTGGGGCTTCAGCAGTTGTCTGGAAAATTATCGAAAAGTTTAGCTTAGCTGTGTATCTTTAAACACCTGAATCATTTTTGTGTTTCTGGTACCCATAGGAATTAGCAAAAAGACACCGGTAACAAATAAGATGGTTATTCCAGCTGGCACCGTTGCTAACAGCAAAAACAGCAGCCTAATTCAAATGCTTCCAGAGTAGCTAAAACAAATACTAAGCAATAAATAATCCTGAGAAATAAATGAAATTTATTCAGGTACCATTTAAGGATTCATTCTGGCTGCATGGTTTTGAGATAAATCTAAAATGTTTATTACATGGGGTTCTTCGTAACCTAGTGATTGAACGTGTGTAGGTAGAAGGAAGGCTCGGCATAGCAATTATCATCAAATTATGTAAGCAATCACAGTATACTTTGCAATACATACATATCTTATAGTGAAGTATCATATTGCAGAAGGCAAACTTTCATTAAAAATCGAACATGACTTGCACAACTCAAAGAAAACACCCAGTTTTTTTTAGAAGTATAATTAGCTATTTAAACTATGATTATCCTCAAACATTTCCTTAATCACCATCCCATTTCTTCCATTACCTCCTTGATTTTCTCATTCCCCTTGAATATATATATATATATATAATATATATATATATATATATATATATATATCCATATATACAATATAGATA
>NC_061087.1:38705922-38708422 GCF_015104395.2 Macrobrachium nipponense | reverse complement strand
TTATTATGTCACACAAATTCTTACTTAGAAAAGAATACGAATATAAAGTATGCCAAATGGCGTATAGTAAATGAGTATGCGTCTAGAGGTTTACAATATAAAGCAAGGATAATCCCATAAATCGGCCAATTAATTGCTGCTACTTTAATCTTCATTAACCTGTTCTTCAGTTCTTCGGCATGTGCTAAGTTCCACGTTCTTGGTAAATGCGTTAGAAATAATATCAGCCTCTTCCACGTAGGTAACTTCTAGTATCACTTCCTTTCAACATAGGTAAAGTCTTTCATTTGTATTAACATCTTCCGCCTTTCCCGGACCTTGCAAAACACAATCCCTTCGTTTTGATCCAAAGATTGTTCTCTTCCACCTGGTTACCACCCGGAGGCAATGAGAACAATTTTTGATCGGTTTAGTGTCAGCTTTCATTTACATAAATACATAGACAAAATTTTGATGGGAAATATTTTGATTGTTTTCTTAAGGGATTTCTATTTCAATGAATTTGGTTTTATGAAATTCAGTTCGTAGGCTGACTTTTTGGGATAGTTAATTCTGTTAAAACATACGTAATAACTTTATGTTCAATAATCCACATAAAACTTTCTCAGTGGTCTTAATTAATGCATAGAATAACAGATGTAAGATGTGTCTTTTATTAAGTGTATGATAAACAAATACCTTGCTTCTTCATTCTGCACCTGTCTCATTAATGAGATGACATTACTTTGCAGTCACGATGGTGTTTACCAAAGGCCTCTTGTTCCTGGTGGTTGTGACAATCGCCGTTTCTGTGCCTCTCAACGATCCAGTTATTGATTCTCCAGAAACCCGGCTATGGAATAGCTTGAGCCAATCAGGTAAAAAACTAATATTACCAGACATCATATTAGACACTGAAAACAATCCCGGTACATAAAAACATACGAGAATTTTCGGCTGTCTCGGTCTGCATTAAGTAATCATTAAATTAGAGCAAATGACTTACTGTGATGACAACGAATTACTGTTTTTGCTTTGATTATAAGTAACTAGTGGTCACAGATGCGAATTTGCAGTTGCCCCCAAAAGCATTACTTAACACCTTGCCCAGTGAGATTGCACGAAGGAAAACACGTTATCTCGATGGTTTCCTTGTCAGCAGCCCATCGACTGATATTCCTTCCCCCCTGCCATGCTAACCGACGGAATTTTAAAAAACGAAGCTAATTCCACAGACTTTGCACTTACAACCCATCGGGAATTTTTACATGACTTTATCTTTTCTCTGTTCATGTACGTGATTATACTGATCGGTGGTATTTGAACTTGGGAAAGGCAAGGAAGATCAAGTTGCAAGGCTTCATGAGAGATGAGATGTGGAAGAGAGAGAGAGAGGACAGACAGACAGATCTATTTGCTCTTTTTAAGGCCTTTGATTGTTGAGTTGAGAGACATCACTAATCCGTATCTAAAAGATATGTCCCAGTGATCTATTCAGCAACAAAAAAGTTTGTAAACAAAACAATCTGTTTCCTTCGTTCATAGTAGTCTCCAGATTGTTCCATTGGTGACGAAGTCAATTATTGTTGAAATAGTATTAAAAAGATTTCCAGCATGTTTAAAGCACCAAAGGTAAGCCTGGAAGTATCTAGAATATCCAAATATGATTCGCCTGGCAGTTTATGAAAAATTCCTTGGCCCGAAATTCTCTTAAACGAGTAATTGATTTCCATTATATTTCTAATTATTTACAATCCATTATTACCGTAAGTATCAAGTATCCAAGAAATTTTTATGAAACTGCAGAATCAAAGACAATTCGATGGGTGCACAATCAAATCATCTTTTCAATTATTGTGTCCCACGCGAATATATATATATATATATATATATATATATATATATATATATATATATATATATATATATATATATAATATATAATTACACACACACACACACACACACACACACACACACACACACACACACATATATATATATATATATATATATATATTATATATATATATATATATATATATAGATTTATATATAAAGATACTTTTAATTATTCTCAACAGAACAGCAAGCGGTGGTAAAACTGGCATTTAGCTTAGGCGTGAATGACCCTTTGCGACCTGATTTGAAGCGCTCGAAACGCAGTAACTCAAAACTGGTAAGTTGTGTATGTAAGTCATTGAGTTGTCAGTCAGTAATTAAAGAATAGGTATACAGAAATGCAATAAAGTCCGTAAAATATCTTATGATTTAATTTTCATAACGAAAATGAAGTCACATTTACCGTGTAAGAATGAGGTCAGTTTATATACCACTTCTACAGTTAACATAAATTTCATCGCGGACTTAAGTGAATGTTTGCAAAACTTGTTAGAAAGGATGAGTTTGAAAAATGAGACATATAAACGTCGTCTTTATATCTATAAACGAGTGCTCTCCAGTTCTCTCGAAAGTAGTGACATTTCCATATCACAGGTTGAAAATGATAATAAGAATACCA